>NC_054535.1:3328770-3628770 GCF_017654505.1 Polyodon spathula
TTTTGTTGACTCAGAAATGTCTTCATCTAGGCAATGTGGGGAAGCTATAAAAAAGGCTAACAAGATGCTCGGATACATTGTGAAAAGTGTTGAATTTAAATCAAGGGAAGTAATGTTAAAACTGTACAATGCACTTGTAAGACCTCATCTTGAATATTGTGTGCAGTTCTGGTCACCTCGCTATAAAAAAGATATTGCTGCTCTAGAAAGAGTGCAAAGAAGAGCGACCAGAATTATTCCGGGCTTAAAAGGCATGTCATATGCAGACAGGCTAAAAGAATTGAATCTGTTCAGTCTTGAACAAAGAAGACTACGTGGCGACCTAATTCATGCATTCAAAATTCTAAAAGGTATTGACAGTGTCGACCCAAGGGACTTTTTCAGCCTGAAAAAAGAAACAAGGACCAGGGGTCACAAATGGAGTTTAGAAAAAGGGGCATTCAGAACAGAAAATAGGAGACACTTTTTTACACAGAGAATTGTGAGGGTCTGGAATCAACTCCCCAGTAATGTTGTTGAAGCTGACACCCTGGGATCCTTCAAGAAGCTGCTTGATGAGATTTTGGGATCAATAAGCTACTAACAACCAAACGAGCAAGATGGGCCGAATGGCCTCCTCTCGTTTGTAAACTTTCTTATGTTCTTATGTTCTTAATGATACATGCAGAGGGTGCAAAGATTTCAGGATTTTCAGCTTCTTAACACAATTTTTGTTCCTGGGTAGTAAGTGTTATTTCCTAATTGCTTATGCCTCAAAAGTATAGAAAATGGCTCCCCACAAACTTTGCTTTTGTGACCAGGACAGTGATATGATATGATATGATATGACAGTGATATTTTGAAATTGACCTATTTCCAATGAGAAAACTATCTTTTCGTTCACATAAAGTCAGATAAAAACAACATATGAATCCAAATTAACATGTATTTATACTAAAGTAATACAAAAATGACTACAAAAGATTTAGAAGTGAGTATTTTTTTGGGATTTACGATTATACTGTAAATCACTTTCACGAATCAGCCCCCAAATGTAGTCTCCCATTATGTTCTCGTTATACTGTCCTTGGTAGCGGCGTTCAAAGTCCAGTATATACTGGTGGAAGCGCTCACCTTGCTCCTCCGAGTATGCTCCCATGTTCTCCTTGAATTTATCAAGATGAGCATCAAGGATATGGACTTTGAGGGACAACCTACAGCCCATTGTGCCGTAGTTCTTCACCAGAGTCTCAACCAGCTCCACATAGTTTTCGGCCTTGTGATTGCCCATGAAGCCCCGAACCACTGCGACAAAGCTGTTCCAAGCCGCTTTCTCCTTACTAGTGAGCTTCTTGCGGAATTCATTGCACTCCAGGATCTTCTTTATCTGTGGTCCGACGAAGACACCAGCTTTGACCTTTGCCTCAGACAGCTTAGGGAAGAAGTCTTGAAGGTACTTGAAGGCTGCCGACTCCTTATCTGGAGCTCTGACAAATTGTTTCATAAGGCCCAGTTTGATGTGCAGTGGTGGCATCAGCACCTTCCAGGGGTCCACCAGTGGTTCCCGCTTGACGTTGTTCCTCCCCACAGAGAACTCGGTCCGCTGTGGCCAGTCCCACCTGTGGTAGTGCGCCTTGGTGTCCCTGCTGTCCCAAAGGCAAAGATAGCAGGGAAACTTGGTAAAACCGCCTTGGAGACCCATCAGGAATGCCACCATTGCAGCCTCTTGATGCCATCTCAGAAAAACGCAGATATGTATCCACTTAGGCAGCTGGAACTAAACTGAACTGGTGGGCTTAAGGACCCTGTATTTATACTACTATTTATATTACTGGAAAGTTCTAGAAAGTTCTAGAAGTTACTCCAAGTTTACTCAGCACTGAATCTATCTGGAATGTTCTGGAAAATGGGTAAATTTCAAAATATCACCGTCCTGGTCACAAAAGCAAAGTTTGTGGGGAATAATAGCCATTTTCTATACTTTTGAGGCATAAGCAATTAGGAAATAACACTTACTACCCAGGAACAAAAAAAAAAATAAAATTTGTTACACAGTGTTATGGATGAATTGGTCGTATTGGATCAGTTTTTTTTTATGTATTGTGTACCAATATCTATACATTTTAGAATAATGTATTCATTGGCACTCAAATTGTCTGTTTTTTGTGAGTACCTGCACTTTTGTTGAGAATTTCACCTCTGATTATAACGATAATTTGGTTACTAAACAATGTAAGTGTGGTATAGTTTAACTCCTTTACACTCGTAATTTTCAGCCAGCATCAGATATGGATATTTATTCAAATCTTACTTTGTGCATCTGACAAGATTTATGAATTGTTTGATGATTCAATGATACACGTTTACATCCTTTACTATAGCACACTGACTGCCTGATAATATAAATCCATATTTTTATCTCAAAAGTGCATAGAATAAACCCTAAAGAGAAACCTTTTAAAGAAAAGAAGTGAGAATAACTGCAGGCATTGTTTTGAAGGGTAAAGCAAGGCCAGGCAGCTGAAGGTGAAATCCTCAGATTCCAGTACAAACTATATAAAATGTCACAACTGAAAGATTATGCTGTGGTTGGATCTTCATAGAGGCATGCAAATCTAATTCCACCACTCTATTTAATTAAAGTTGGTCTTTTAAAAAGGAGTAAAGCTTTCCCTGCTGAGAAATATAAAAATACAGGTTACTGCATAGTCAAGTAATGTAATATTGGGCTCAGAAACATTTGCCACAAATTCCTATTTGACATACCTTCCTGTTTTTCATTTGAGAATATGATATACAAAAGTTTACAAAAGGACATCTGCTGAATTCAGAAAGGCCTTTGTGCTAAAATAATTAGGCTAACTGCAAGGAATGATCCTAAATTGTACTAAAGCATTTGTAGGTACATTCAAAATTCTTTGGATATCAGATCCTTCTTGACAATCTTTGTAATAGATGAGGCTTGGATGAAAGGCAAAGAAAGAGAACCCGAACTGAATAAACCCTTAAGTCAGTGGGTGCAACTGTTGCTCCGTGTCAGTACTAAATTCTTTCAGCTGTGCAGTTTTGAATACAGTTTTCTGTTCTATTCCCCCCACTGCTCTTCCCCTTCCACTTTGCTCAAAGCACCTCTTTCTGTTGTTCAGACAAGCTTCAAACTCTAGTTTTCTGCTTTAATCGCAAGTTTACCATCAGAAGTACAATTTCCTCAATCTTCAATAAAGATTTCAATGATCCCCCAAACATGTACTCAAACTTAGAGTCAGTATCTAAGTTATAATAATACCTATGAGATGTATTGGATCTTGCTGTGTTGTTTCCTATCCTCCCTGATAACTTTTTGAGTTTGTGAACAACCAGGCAGTCGATCTATCCTGAAGCAAGGTTGTAATGTTTAATTTTGTGCTCCTCTGTCTTCACTTTTTCTGGTCAGGTAGCAGCATGGTGCACCTCGACACAATTAAGTGGATACACCTTCTCTCACTCGACAGTTCTTCTGTGCTAGATTAGAGACAGCAGCTGCACAGACTGTGCACAGCTGACATCACGTGTATCAGCGAGAGAAATGCCTTCATAGTGCAAAGGAGCTTTACGGCTACGGTTTGTTTCACACCAAGCAGTGTGGGTATTTTCAAAAACCATTCAATGTAATATTATATTTCCGTGAAAAGACTATTGCAGCGTTGTTGTATAAATTAAATACCAAGACCAGGGGTACATGTTGTTTCAGCCTGCTTTGTGAGCAAGGTCAGAACCACAGTGTCCCGTTGTAATCTTGCGTCTGTTCCTAACCAGAATTTAAAAACTGTCAGAACCCTGGTCATTATGATATCTCCATTCCATTGTATTACTGGCTTATGCTCTTATTATACTACTGGACATTGCTACACGAGCAAAGAAATATTGTCGATGACTTTTTTTGAGCTATATAAAAGTGTTGGATTAAAGTAAACGGGTTGAAGTTGCAACGTTGCACAATGATGATCTGTTTCAAAGCTATTTGAATTATTCTGCTTAATATGTAATACTATGAAACTCAGGTTCATGTGGCACCTAATAAGTAATAGACTGGAATTTACAATGTGTTAAAACAAAACTTTAGATACTCTTTATTGTACAATCGACTAAGAATTAAACTGAACCAAATATACTAGTTTCAAGAGTGCAATATATTTAAGTGGTAATTTCTATTTGGCTTTTTTAGAACCCTCTTGTACTTTTTTCTTATCCTAGGTCTGTGATTTTTAAATACATGTTGTAGGTAAATGGAAAGGTTATTACTGTCCCAGTCTGACTGTGCTCTGTTTAATTGATTTAGGAGGGAGCTAATTTGGTGTAAATTGTATTGCTGATGTCCTGGGGAGTGTACTGAGTGCTGCTACCTGTCAGGGAGCAGGAGATTTTCAATGTTCCATCCTCTGTAGAATAGAAGATTTGGTGATGACTGGCTGGTCAAAATAAACAACCTGTGTGTGTGTGAAACTACTATATTCTGGAGAATGTATTATTCTTTATACTGTTGGGGGTATTAATAAGAAATTGTAGGAGATCTGTAACCTTTACATATAAACTAAATTATGTGGTACCTGGTGTTAATTGTAACTGCAATAATAAAATAATACAATATGTTATATATATATATATATATATATATATATATATATATATATATATATATATATATATATATATATATATATATAGGTTCCACGTCACAGTGTGTGGGCTCTGCCTTTGTATCATTAAATCTTGATTCTTGATTCTTGCTCTTAGTTTGTAGATGCAAGCCCGGCCTTGCTGCTCCTTTTGAAAGCAAGCTAGTATTCTGACTTTATTTCCATTTTGTAAAATCTAAAATGTACAATGGCCACCCAGTAGGAGGCATTTCTGTCTGATATGGAAGGACTCCACAGCACAGAAAGAATTAAATAACAGCACAGAAAGAATTAAAAAAAACAGCACAGAAAGAATTAAAGAAGCAGCACAGAAAGAATAAAAGAAACAGCACAGAAAGAATAAAATAAATAGCAGAGAAAGAATTAGAAACAGCACAGAAAGAATTAAAGAAGCAGCACAGATAAAATTAAAGAAACAGCACAGAAAGAATTAAAGAAGCAGCACAGAAAGAATAAAATAAATAGCAGAGAAAGAATTAGAAACAGCACAGAAAGAATTAAAGAAACAGCACAGATAGAATTAAAGAAACAGCACAGAAAGAATTAAAGAAGCAGCACAGAAAGAATTAAAGAAACAGCACAGATAGAATTAAAGAAGCAGCACAGAAAGAATAAAATAAATAGCAGAGAAAGAATTAGAAACAGCACAGAAAGAATTAAAGAAACAGCACAGATAGAATTAAAGAAACAGCACAGATAGAATTAAAGAAACAGCACAGAAAGAATTAAAGAAGCAGCACAAAGAATTAAAGAAGCAGTTTTCCTCACCACCTGTTTGCCGTACTTTTCAGGAAATATGTTGCTATGCAGTTCTGATTTAGGAAAAGAAATCCACAGTACCAATGCAGATTAGTCAAGTCACAGTCATTTCGGGGAGGGGATATTTAAATGTCCGTATCTGCTTCCTAAGTAGGAAAAGAACGACTCTGAATATCGTGAGGAGAGCTTCATGCGCTGCCATGAAGATAAAAACATTTAACAAGAGAAATTAACTCACGTGTTGTCGAGCACATTGTGAATTATGGCACACATTAGCTACTTGTTTGTCTGTTACCTCTGTTACCTTTCCACACACACACACACACACACACACACACACACACACACACACACACACGATAATATTATATATATATATATATATATATATATATATATAATATATATATATATATATATATATAGAGAGAGAGAGAGAGAGAGAGAGAGAGAGAGAGAGAGAGAGAGAGAGAGAGAGCTGCACACGCTATTTTAAGCATTACGTTTTTGTTTATTGGTGATGCTATTTGGGCTGGCAGAAAGTCAAAGCAAGTTAGTTGTTAGATCATCTGAGTAATAGATTAAAGTGGTGGTGCCACACCATTAATCGTACTGGACGCTTTAGAAGATACTTACTGCCCATTTAATACCTTTTTGAAAGTATGTTACTGTATTTAAAAAAAAAAATGTTAAAGTCATATTCTGTACGTAGCACATCTATGTACAATGAACAAAACTAAAGCAGCCTCTTAGTCAGGTCGACAAATGTTTTCACAAAATGATGCAGTAGATTGATGCAGTCTGTTTAAAGCTTATTGCTATAGACTGTTCAATCAGTAGGGATGAAATTCAGTTTAATCAAGGCATCAACTTGAAACGTAATTAGAAAAGGTTAGGTTATTTAATATTAGTCATAATGTGTAGCCTTTAAAATAATTTATTGCAAGTTAATTTGCGAAACTAAAGCAACATGGAATAAATCAGTGGTAAGTAATGATTTCCATTACATGAGAGTAGGTGTTATAACTACTGTATCCCTTTATCATACAGTCCCAGGCAGAGTGGGACTCTTAACCATTTCCTGACATATCAACTGTTTAATGCTTCCAGCTTCTCTACTGTTGTCAAGGAAACCTCAGTGAAAAGTACCTGAAAAGATTGGCAAGCTCAAACTTATAGCTGAACAAGGATGTAATTTAAATGATTTAAATATATTTCTCATAAGAGCTTGTCATAAATGTTTTAGAAGAAACCTGAAGCCTTGTTAAATGTATTGCCATCTGATCTAGTGTTTGTTTGTACTGTCTTACTGTCATCAAATTTATTCAGCTATTTTGTCTGAAAATAGTTTTCATCAATGGAAATATTTAAAAAACATATCTAATTGATGGGTGTATTTGTATAAACACATTACATGATTTAGCAAATCCTGAAATAATATTTTTTTAGTTTTACATAGCCAACCCCATGTTCACAATCCACAGTGATTTTGCTGCCTCTTCACCCACTCTAAGGATGCAAATCAGTCATCAATATCCCTAGTTATCATACTTGAAAGCTGTTGACTTTACTTATGCCTGGCATACCCAAAGCACCTGGATGTGCACTAGCATACGCTCATAGGCTCCACAAATTGCTTAATCTGGGATTTATTATAAAGGACAAGGCTGTGTTCAAATATCCATGTAGGGGTTCTTTAAACATGACTTAATATCTCAGTTCACATTATAAGAGCCTTCACATGCCCTCATTTGAACACTTCTACAATATAGTTTTATTATGTTTTAACAAAGAAAAACTGATTAGACAGAATTGGGATGTAATTCTCAGATGTATTATTAAAACCTATGTATGTAATGTTTTAGAATATTTCCTTTTTTATATGCTTAGTGGGTGGAGAAATAGGCTATGAAAAACCATGGAAACAGAATGAGAACCAGTTTATGTATACCTGAGAACTTTTGCCCCCCTGTTATTTTGTAAAAAAAAAAAAAACACATTAAATCTAGAATGTTTTTCATTAACTTGTTCTCAGCTCTTTTAAACCCTGATCAACTCTAATTAAATATACTAGCCTTCTATCCCAAATGGAGTTTTCTTTTCTATCAAGACTCTGCCAGTTATGGGGAGTTTCTGTAGAGCTGATGTAATTCTAGCACACTATCTCTCCATGCTCCAGTCAACTTGTCAGAACAAAGCCTACAGTAAATCAAAGTTACATGGCTCAACCACCAGACAGAATGATTCTAACTGATCAAAGCACTTACGCATAGAGGTAATGTGTTACAGTTATGCATCCATAGTACATTATTTTGATCTACTAGCATCTGATATGATTGTCTGATTCTGGGCTTGACCAGCTGAATTCATGAGAAAGGGAAATACATTAGATAAAACCTGTTTCTGGGCTGGTAAGAATTTAAAAAAAGATTATTTGAATTGTTGATAACAATATGCTATTAGTCTAGCAGGTACCTACTGGCACACCTATAGATTTAAAATCTTTGATAATGTTCTACTTGTTACGAGTGATATTAAAACCCCTTCTCTCTTGTATAAGGTGCTAGATCCTTTTGATTGGAAGGCTTATGCTGCTAGCGTATATGGTCCTTCGATAAAACCAACTTCCTTTTTTGGGGGGTTCCCCACTGATGATGGAGATGATAGTGAGGCTTGGGAACCCATTAATATGAAAAATAGTGAATTCTGGTCAACTCAGATATTTTGAATGGAAGGAATAGCCCTCTGCTATCAGATGCATGCATGAACATAATAGTTGTCAGTCCAGAACCCTTACTCCTTGTGGGAAACTCTCTGAGAAGGGATAAATGTGTGTATGTCAGAGGTGTAGAACCGGGCTGCCACAAGCAGAACCAAAAACATGGCTTGCATGTACCCATATGGTAAAGCATTGCAAAATAATATTTGAATTTAATGATGTACACGGATTATCATTTTCTCATTTGATTATCATTTTCCCCCTGGCAGCGGAGGTGGGGGTCGGAGCAGCGGGTATTATCCCCCTGGCAGTGGAGGTGGGTGTAGCGGGTAGTCTCCCCCTGGCAATGGAGGCTTGAGCAGTGGGTAGTCTCTCCCTGGCAGCGAAGGAGGGAGCAGTGGGTAGTCTCACCATAGCAGCGGAGGCGGGAGCAGTGGGTAGTCTCCCCCTGCCAGCGGAGGTGGGAGCAGCGGGTAGTTTCCCCTGTAAGCGGAGGCGGGGACAGCGGGTAGTCTCTCCCTGGCAGCGGAGGAGGGAGTGGGAGCAGTGGGTAATCTCCCCCCTGGCGGCAGAGGCAGGAGTAGCAGGTGGTCTCACCTTGGCGGTGGAGGCAGGAGCAGCAGGTAGTCTCCCTCTATCATTGGGAACTGGTACTGCTCTCCCTTTGTCACTGGGAACTTGTGGCCCTCTCCTTCGGTCATGGGGAACTGGTGTGGCTCTCCCTCAGATGCTAGGGACTGGAGCAGCTTTTCATCTTTGGGTGCTGGATGCTCCAGCTCCACCCTCTTGAGGGCTGGACGCTCGGGCTCTACCCTCTTGATCCCTCAGATTTCCTCCTAGCATTGAGGACAGTAGATCATCAAAGTTTGTATATAAATACCAGAGGACCATCTCGAAGACTTCCTGCAGCATTGCCGGGTAGTGCCGCTTCACCCAGTTGGTCCACCGGTCCCCATCCCTCTGCCCTACAATATTAATCGCCATGGGGACAGTCTGCTTGGGTACGGCTTTATATTTTAACCCTTTGCAGTCCATTTATTCAGCACCTGTCAGGCACATCAGGTCCAATTTATTTTCACAGATGCTGTTTATTTTACGTGTGCTATTTAATTTTTTTTTGTTCCTAGCAAAACCAGTTTAAAGGGCATTGTAATGCTAGGTGACATCAGTACTGCATCTCCAGCCAAGCCCTACCCCGTGTTCGCTGTATTTTTCACATACCTCTTTATAGACTTGCATACTGATAAATCCTTTCCTGATCCTCGTTTTATCACCAAACTCCTCAATAATGCGATCCAAGTCATTATTTTAGTACTATAACATCTCAAAAAGCTCAGCAAATGTCTGTGACATTCTTTGAACGCGGGATGCGGAAGCAGCTACCTCCTTTGTTTATGTCTGCTTATCTCTGTGTGGTGCAGCTGCTAGGGCTATTGCTCGCACGCCACCTTTTTATTCGGTTTCATTCGGCTCCTATTGGTCTCACTCAGCCATTTAATGGTTTTCTCTGCTTTTTCCAGAGAAAAAATGACTAAAGACCTGTGCTTTACATCTTTTCGATGATGTCGGACAGGGAAAATCACAGTGTTGGACCTGGTCCGACATAGGACCGCAAAGGGTTAAACCATTAACAAAACAAAAATTGTATTTTTTTATTTATTTATTTAACTGTGTACCTGCAGTACTGTTTCTGGCTTGACTCTGTGGAAGCACTGTTTCCAACTTCTGGCAACATATGTCACAAATAGGTTCTGTGGTGATGTCAGTCCAGGAAGTAGAAGACGCTGTGTGGTGAGTGACGCTCAGGGAGTAGCAATTGATATTACTTTAGTTTCTTTCTTTATTTCCTTCTCTCTCTCGTTCTTCACTCTGAACACCAACCTCGTTCAGCCAAAGCTGTTTGTTTTTATATTGTGGCTGAGAGATTAACTGGTTAACCCCGTCGCAGTTAACCATTCATAAAAATACATAGTAGTATGAGCTGGAGACATACACAACAACTAGCAAAATAAGAATTATGGAGTTGTGTACAGTATCCCATGACAATAACTCACAAGCTGCTGTTACAAGTGCAGACATTGCTGTTATTTTTTCATGGTCTCCTAAATAATAGTTATCGATTCTTTGAATTAAAACTGCTCAGCTTTCTAAAACTCATAGAAATGTTTATTTTGTGTTACAGTACTGGAACAGCAAGAAAGCAATAATTACAAAATTACAGAGAAAGGTTTTGAAAGCAAAAATAAACTGCTTCATAATATCACACAATCTCATGCATTATTTATGCCTTTCCAAGAGTGATGTGTAAGTTGTACTACATTATTCTGCTTCTAATTTATTGTAATGAATACACATTGTATTAAAAAATTCTATATACAACATTTTTATCCTGATGGTAGGTTACAGCTTCCGTTGCATAACACACCATCAAAATGACAGGGCCAATATCAAATGTAGTGCCCTCATATGGTGTCTTTGCTTCAAAATCATTATTAATATAGAGCAATTGCTATCCCAGACCTTTTTAATTTGAAAAATAGTAGACACAACCATTTAGCTCCATTATTTAACACCTTCAATCTGGTGCTAAATAAGGAGCAAGCTATATAAACCTCATTATTGCAATATAAATCAGATCGGGCTGTCCACAATAGTGCTCTATACCATTAACAACTTAGAAACTATGCTAAGGCCTACCTTTAGAATTGTCATTGCCTGACTGCCACATCTCATAAATATGACAATGTTATTTTACAGTTTCTTTCTTTTGGTTAGATGAAATAATGAACATTGATTATTGCATGATCCTGGATTAGTAGTTGTAAATATACCCCATTATTTACATTACATACATTAATGGCCGACGATTTACAATTAGCAAATGTATTGTAGATTTCTTGATGGAGAAGGGACGAGGGCCTTGCCTTGATCAGTACTTTTTATGAAGTCAGAAAAGGAAGGAAAAAGTACAAACTATTCTTTTAAAGTCTAGAAGGCAGCAGGAGATTGAGTGCTTAGTTCGAGAAAAGAGGCAGCTGAGAAAGCAATGGAGGAGAGCAGAACAAAGTCAGTAAGAGGTACTCAATCTATTACAAAGGGTCATAAAAGATAAGCTTGCAACATTGCGCAGAGCTGAGCGCCTACAGAAACGCTGCAAAAAGAAAGAGCGCGCGAGAACTAACTTTTATAAAGACCAATTCAAATTTGCAAAGAACTTATTTCACCAGGGAGAAAAATGGCAAAATAAAAGCAACTAAGTCTGAATTGGACAGATATCTTGAGGAAAAGCACACAGATTAAAAAAGACAGGAGCCTGCAGACATCCCACCTATCAATCCACCAGAATACCAAATGGAGGATTGCACACCCAAGTGGAAAGAAGTAGAGCAAGATAAGAAAAACGCAAGGGCGTCATCATCTCCTGGGCCTAATACAGTTCCGTACAGAGTGTACAAGAGCGCCCCTAGTGTTCTTTGAATCCAGTGGAATTTGATGAAAGTAGCATGGGAAAAACAGGTTGTACCAAGAGCATGGCGCTGAGCAGGTGGGGTCTTTATACCCAAAGAAAAAGATTCTGTATCGGTCAGTTTCGTCCTATTTCCCTGTTAAACGCGGAAGGCAAGATTTTCTTCAGCATTGTTGCACAGATTGCCTTTTGAAGGCAAACTGCTTCATTGACATTTCAATACAAAAAGCGGGCATTCCAGGTTTCCCAGGATGCTTAGAACACATCAGTGTGATCTGGCAGCAAATTCAAACAGCTAAAAATGAGAGGCAGGAGCTCCATGTGACATTCCTGGACTTAGCTGATGCCTACAGTTTACTACTACATGAGCTTCTTTGGGCAGCATTTGTTATTTTCAGTGTACTAAGGACAAAAGCCTGCTTCGGAGATTTGCCATTTTAATTTGTTTTGTCTAGAAATTGGAATAATGGTAGGATGCATCATTTCTCCACTGGCTTTTACCATGGCAATGGAAGTAATTATTAGGACATCAAAGTGGGTAGTGGGAGAAGAATGCTTGTCTTCTGGAATGCGACTACCACCAATTAGAACATACATGGATGACATGACAATCATGACTACAACAGTAGCCTGCACTAATCAGTTATTGGGCAATAACTAACAGGGTAACACAAATAACAATGAATGGGCACAAATGCAATTCAAGTCCACTAATTCAAGGAGCAGCTCTATAATTAAAGGTAAAGTAGTAGATAAGAAGTTCTACATTAACGGTGAGGCAATACCAACAGTGTCTGAGAAGCCTTTGAAAAGTCTTGGGAGATGGTGTGATGGGGACCTACAGTGGCTCTCAAAAGTATTCACCCTCCTTGGACTTTTTCACATTTTATTGTGCTACAACATGGAATCAAAATGGATTTAATTAGGAGTTTTTGCCATTGATCAACACAAAAAATGTCCATAATGTCAAAGTGAAAAATAAAAGCTACAAATTGTTCTAAATTAATTACAAATATAAAACAGAAAATAACTGATTGCATAAGTATTCACCCCCTTTGCTATGACACATATAAATAAGCTCTGGTGCAACCAATTGTTTTTAGAAGTCACATAATTAGTTGAATGTTCAATTAAGGTGTTTTACATGATTTCAGGTTAAATATACCTCTGGGAGGACATAAAGTTGGTTAGTACATTTCCTAACAAAAACTACATCATTAAGACAAAGGAACATTCAAAGCAAATCCAAAATAAGGTTCTTCAAAAGCACCAATCAGGGGTAGAATATAAGAACATTTCCAAGGCATTGAATATCCTCCAGAGCACAGTAAAGTCCATTATTAAGAAATGGAGAGAATATGGCACAACTGTGAATCCGTCTAAACAGGCCGTCCTCAAAAACTGAGTATTTGGGCAAGAAGGGCACTAGTCAGGGAGGCCACCAAGAGGCCTATGGCAACTCTAAAGGAGATACAGTCTTCCACGGCTGAGCTGGGAGACACTGTGCCTACAGCAACAATAGCCTGGGTGCTTCACAAAACTGGCCTTTATCGGAGAGTGTCAAAAAGAAAGCCATTGCTGAAAAAAACTCACATCATATCTCAGCTAGAGTTTGCCAGAAGGGATGTGGGAGACTCTGAGACCAAATGGAAGAAGATTCTATGGTCTGATGATACCAAAATAGAGCTTTTTGGCCTCAATGCTAAGCGCTATGTTTAGCACAAGCTAACACCGCACATTATCCTGAGACCACGATCACTACCGTGAAACATGGTGGTGGCAGCATCTTGCTATGGGGATGCTTTTCTGCGTCAGGGCCTGGAAAGCTCATGAAGATAGAGGGCAAAGTGAATACAGCAAAGTACAGAGAAATCCTGGAGGAAAACATGCTGAAGTCTGCTTGAGACCTGGGACCTGGGAGAAGATTCATCTTCCAGCATCCAACTTGACGGAGCTTGAGCAATTTTGCAAAGAAGAATGGGCAAAAATTGCAGTATCCAGATGCGCAAAGCTGGTAGAGACTTATCCAAATAGACTCATGGCTGTAATTGCTGCCAAAGGTGACTTTACCAAATATTGACTCAAAGGGGTGAATACTTATGCAATCAGTTATTTTCTATTTTATATTTGTAATTAATTTAGAACAATTTGTGATTTTATTATTCACTTTGACATTATGGACTTTTTTGTGTTGATCAGTGGCAAAAACGCCTAATTAAATCTATTTTGATTCCATGTTGTAACACAATAAAATGTGGAAAAGTCCAAGGGGGGTGAATACTTTTGACAGCCACTGTAAAGAACACAGTTCATGTGGGAGAAGTGAGACAACAAGCAGTGCAAGGCTTGAAGAGCATATATAGCAGTGTTTTGCTGGGCAAACTTAAACTCTGGTGCTTTCAGTTTGGTCTGCTGCCAAGACTGCTGTGGTGACTCACTGTATGAGGTTTCCTTGACAACAGTAGAGAAGCTGGAAGCATTAATTAGTTTATATGTCAGGAAATGGTTAGGAGTTCCACGCTGCCTCAGCAGAGTGGGGCTGTATGGTAAAGGGATACTGCAGTTACCAGTCTCAGCTCTAACCGAGGAGTTTAAGTGTGCCAAGGTTCAATTGGAAATGACATTGAAAGGGAAGATGCAAAGACTGCCCTTCATGTCAGTGATATCACTGGGCAAGTACAGCATGGAAGTGGAGGCCTAGGTCTCAATTCAACTCCTCCTACGTGGCACAAAGTAGCCCCAGCTCAACAGATGAAGCTGGTAGTCAACGAGATGCAAAAGCAGGAGGAGAGGATGAGGTTCGTAAAGGCAGTTTCCCAGGCCGAGATGGGAGAGTATGGAACAATGCAAGATTGGCTGGCAATGCAGGCCTGCAGGTGCCCGGCCAGTCTACAGGGGTCGCTGGTGCGCGGTGAGCCGAGGATGCCATGAGACAGGCCTTAACAGACGGTAAAGCCCTCTTTGTGTTCTATTGCTTAATTCAGTTATAAGAAAACACCTCACATTGGCAATATTTCTAAGGTGAAAAAAAGACACTTTGCTTATTTTCCAAATGTGTGACTCGAAAGAGAGGTCAGGGTCAAAAATTACATCCAGATTCCTCATTTCATTTTCCTGAGAGTATGGGAAACTATCCTCTGTAAAGCAGATAGATCCGTATTGTTTGTTGATTTTTTGATCTCAAAATCTTTATCTCTTGTTTTATTTGAATTTAACATTAGAAAGTTGTCTGACATCCATAGCTTAAGGTCAGTAAGACAGCTTGTCATAATATTTAAAGATGAGACGCGACATGGTTTTAGAGACAGATGTAATTAGGTGTCGTCAGCATAATGATGAAAGTTGGCACCCAATTTTAACATATTGTTGCCTATTTGAGAGATATGATTTAAACAGAGACAATACAGTCCCACAAGATGCTCAAGACGTTCAATCACAATAAGATGATCAATAGTGTCAAATGCTGCACTTAGATCTAAGACAATAAGAACCGAGGGTGAGCCTGTATCTGTAGATAGAAGCACATCATTCATCACTCTTATGAGAGCAGTTTCAGTACTATATCCAGGGTGGAAACCCCACTGAAATTTTTCACATATGTTATGTGCTGCTAAGAAGGAATTGAATTGGTTAACTACCACTCTCTCTAAGACTTTAGATAGAAAGGGGAGATTTGAAAGATGCCTAAAATTGTTCAGGGTTTGAGGATCAAGAGCAGATTTTTTTAAGCAGTGGTCATACTGTAGCAACCTTGAAGGAATTAGGAACACTGCCAGATGAAAGCAAGCTATTAATAATATTTAAGGAAGTATGATTAATTTTAGAAAAAATATCTTTGAGCAGTTTAGTGAGGTCTAAGGCACATTTAGTGGATTTTGTCTTACCAACTAGGTCAATCAAATCCAGTTGATTAAAATAAAAGAGTCAAAAGTGTGGTCTAGTAAAGGAGGACCCAGCCAAATCACTCTGTGTTATTGAGCGGCTTGTTTAAGTTGTCAGTAGTATTATAGATCTGATTTCTTATATCAGTTTTTTTTTTAAATTGAAATGTTTCATAAAATCATCACCTCTAACTAGGGCTGATAAAAATAAATTGAAAATCGATTGTTCAGTCTATTCCATTCCTCATTATATACATTGAGATAAATACTGGATAATCAATTATTTTTGCAATGCACATAGTTGATAACATTATTTAAGTTTATCAACAAAACTGCAGCGAACGGCCTGCTTTGCTATTTACAGTATTTCTGCTAAAGACAAGCAGTGGGTGTGTTCTTCTTTTCCTGTTTAAGTGTTAACTAGCATCTGATTTGCTGGTGTAAACAAAAAGCACGCCTGGCAAACAACATGTAAATAAATTGTGCACATTGAAAAAAACTGACTGCACATAGTATAAAATAAAATGTAAAATCTTGAAAAATACAGTTTATATAATATATATATATAATATAGTATATCGTATATATTATATATAATATTATCAGGGGCACAATATATATATATATATATATATGGGTTTCCTGACTGATAATGGTCTAGATCGATAGTAAGACTGGTTAATACTTCTACTTTTACATAATTTCTGGTCGGAGTCAAGAGTCCCTGACCTTGTGCCACAGGTCAGAATTACATCATCCACACTCTTGAGACGTCCGTCTTTTTTGGAAAGTCGTACAGTCTTTTCTCATGCGTCTGTGACCTGAAATCGCACAGTGTCAGATAATGTTGGTTGGAGTGAAGCTGGACAGCTTTTATAGCTGTCCGCGCCTGGCGTATCGCATTCATCTGCGACAGAAGATCACCGTTAATTACCCCTCGCATTCCATTGTTGTGCACACGCTTTTACACAGCTCTGCTCTTTAGAAATTGGCAGGGATGGGGTTAAATTCCCCTACCTGCCTGGGTTCATTGTGTTCAGGTGGCTGGGGTTGATTAGATGATTAGTTTAATTAACGATCAATCAGCGCCCAGCCACCTGGCATAAAAGGAGGCCTCTGCTTCTCATTTAAAAAGAGGGAGCTGAGGAAGCAGGTTGGTGGTTTTTGGTGTGTGATTTTTGAACTTTGATAAATCCAGTGAAGGCATTGCCCAGCCTGGAAATTATTATTTTTGTTAGTTTTGCTTTTTGTCTTTCTTTTTGTGTTTAAATTGCTATGTTCTGGCCCTTGTACCCTTTTTTTGTGTATTTATAATAAAAATAATTATTTTATTATTATATTATTTTTTTTTAGTGTCAAAGTGCTCAGGGTGGTGTAATAATCCACCAACATGTCAACTGAGTCTGATTGGATGGGAGCTTGAGTAGGCAATGCTTCCAAAAATAAATTAGTGGATATGCTCGAGCTTGGAGTCACTGAGCCTTCCTGGAGCGAATGTTGCAGTGGTTAACACTACCACTGGGTTCTTCCTGCTGATGAGGTGAGTCAAGACACACAACTTAATAAATTTCCAGTTAACGGTAGAGGTTCAAACTACGGATAGGGTACGGGGACTCACCTACTCAGGAACTCGAGGAACGGCTGAATCTTTCCTCGAGCATTAGAACTGGACCCTGGACCTGATGCGGGATCCCTATCCACTCACTCAGAGAGTGAGTCTCAAGTGTGTTCTTTTTTGAAGAAGAGATCCCTACCGAACAAGGTAAGGACTGGTCCAGAACCATTCCAGGTCTTGGCTCCCCATTATCAGTATGCCTCCACATACATTGATGAATTGGTGATTTTTAGCTCTACCTGGATGGAGCATATTATTAGACTTTTGGCCGTCATGCACTGTCTGAGGGAGGCAGGGCTGGTGGCTAATCTGGGTAAATGTGCATTTGGCAAACAAGAAACCCAATATCTTGGTTTCATTATAGGTAATGGGCGGGTAAAGCTGATCACCTCAAAAGTCCAGGCTTTGGTTGAAACGGTGATCCTGAAAAGTCTCACGTGAGATCACTATTGGGGTTAGCCAGCTATTATTGTCATTTTTTCCCTGACTATGCCACCATACTCAATCCCCTGGTCGATCTCACCAAGAAGACAGGGCAGTGTCAGGGGGCATTTGATATGATTAAGCCCCTGCTCCTATTTCACCAGATTTCAGAAAATAGTTAATCCCCAAGACTGATGCCTCCCAGACTGGTCTTGGGGAAGTTCTGTCCCAACAAGTTTACTGAGTAGAACATCCTATCATTTATATGAACAAAACATTGGCTCCTACGGAGATGAACTACTTCGTCATTGAGAAGGAGTTTTTAGCCATCAAATTGGCTCCTCACGCTCTTCCATATTACTTGATGGGATGTTCTTTTTTTGCCACTGATCATGCTCCTTTATGGTGGTTACACACAATGAAGGACAACAATGCCTGGTGAAACACTGCGGTTAAGAAGAGTCAAAATGCAAATTTTTCTTTCTAGGGAGGGGGGTCCATTAAGATACTTAGAGTTGGCCGTGTGTTCCTTCGGCATCACTCTGAGGGGTGATGTGACAAAGAGAGAAAGAATCTAAGCTGTAAATCTCCCTTCCCAACAGAAAGAACGCTGTGTAAGGTGAGTTGTATGCTTCCCTGTAGACTGGTCAACAGAAACCGGAAGTCAGCCGTCTTGGCAGAAGCATGTAGCTGCACGGACGCGAAACTAATTCCTTGTAATCGGAGGATCGTGGATATTGGAGTGTTGTTTTTTTGTTTGGGACTGCAACCCACCATATTTTTGGATTCCCCTATACCATTGTTCAATCCTGTAGCTGATGCTTTCTCTTGGTTTCAGTTTCTGAAATAACAACAACCGTTTCCCAATTTCAGGACCTTATTCTAGAATGAATTTCCCGGTTTTCAACTCAGCAAGATCTTACATGGACAAATCTATAGCTCCATCTACCAGAGCCTCCTATAAATCAGTCTGGGCAGCCTATATGTCATTCTGTGCCATGTCTTCACAGTTTCACCAACAGAATTCAAACTCAATCACATGCTTGCCTTATTAACCTGTCGCTATGATCATCTTGCCAAGGTCTTGCCGGCCGATTTTGCATTGTTCCACACTCTTCCTTCTTGCATTGTTCCTATCTCATCCATTCTCCCTGCTTGGCCTGATAAACTGCCTTTTCGCAACTCATCCTTTCCTCCTGCTTTTGCACCTCATTAACTACCAGCTTCCTCCATTGAGATGGGGTTGCCTTGTGCCATGTAGGAGGAGCTGAACTGAGACCAAGGCCCCCTCTTCCATGCTGAACTTGCCCCATAATATCACCGATTTGAAGGGCGGCCTTTGCATCTTCCACGGCTTTCTTTGCCGCCCCCTTTCTTCCAGTTTTCAACACAGGTGCTGCCTCATTAAAACTTAGATTGGTTGCATACCTGACTTTAGCAATGCGCGTCTATCTTGGTTATAAAACTAACCATTCCCTGACGTATGAACTGATTAAAGCTTCCAGCTTCTCTACTGTTTTTAAAGAAACCTCGTACACTCAGTGACCACAGCAGCTTTGGCAGTAGACCAAACTGAAAGCACCAGAGTTTCAGTTTGCCTGGTAAAGCGCTGCTGTCTATGCTCTTCAACCCTTCCACTGCTTGTTGTCTAACTTCTCCCATACAAATTGTGTCCTTTAGAGCCGTGTCATACCATCTCCCTAGACTTTTCACTGGCTTCTCAGACACTGTTGGTATTGCCTCACCATTAATGTAGAACCTTTTATCTATTACTTTACCTTTAATTGTACAGAGGCTCCTTCATTTAGTTGGCTTCAATTACATTTGTGCTCATTCAATGTTATTGGTTAATGTGCCCAATAAACGGAGCCAGTGGAGAAATGGTGCATCCTGCCATTATTCCATTATTTAGGCATTGCCATGTAGTGCTGGATTCTGAAGTTGAAAAACAAAATTTCAAATCTCCAAAGTAGGTTTTCAATAAATTTGTTATTGTCATCGGTACACTGCCAAAATCAAATGCTGCCCAAAGAAGTTCATATGGCACTGGCCCCCATGCATTAGCCAAATCCAGGAATGTCACATGGAGCTCCTTCCTCTCCTTTTTAGCTAATTGACTTTGTTTCTAGATTATGCTGAGGTGTTCTAAGCATCCTGGGACACCTGGAATGCCCGCTTTTTGTACTGAAGTATCAGTGAAGCAGTTCTTTAATAGGTAAGTTGACAATCGCTGAGCAAAAATGCTGAAGAAAATGTTGCCTTCTACGTTTAATAGAGATATAGGGCGAAACTGACTGATGCTTGTAGAATCTTTTTTTTTTTGGTATAAAGACTCTACCTGCTTGGCGCATACTCTTGATACATCTGTTTTTCCATGCCACTTTCATCAATTTCAACAGGATTTGTAGAACTCCAGAAGCACTCTTGTATATTCCATATGAAACTCCATTAGGACCTGGAGATGATGACGGTGCCCTTGCTTTTTTCACAGCTTGCTACACTTCTTTCCACTTAGGTGCACAGTCTTTCATTTAGTATTCTGGTGGATTGATAGATGGGATGTCTGAAGGAATTGACATAGGCTCCTGCCTTTTTGAATCTGTATATGTTTGCTCCAGATATCTCTCCAGCTCAAACTTAAATGATTTTAGTGTGCCATTTTTCTCACTGGTGAATAACTTTTTTAAATCAAATGTGTTTGACTTACATATATATTGGAACATTTATTCTGTCTCACATGTTTTATATAGTAAACGTTTCCTGGGGCAGGGATTTCACACAAATCCACACAACACAAGAGCAAGTAAGGTTTAAAACCTGTTTATTTCAGCAGGCTTTGGAAGTGTTCTTTATAAATGTAACAAAA
Source organism: Polyodon spathula (assembly GCF_017654505.1). Lineage (NCBI taxonomy): Eukaryota > Metazoa > Chordata > Actinopteri > Acipenseriformes > Polyodontidae > Polyodon > Polyodon spathula. The sequence continues at coordinate 3,349,155 of NC_054535.1, forward strand.
CAAACAAAAACAATCAATCAGCCAACAGTCGGAGGTCTTTCAGTTATCATAGGTAGTTTTTCGTCCAGAAACATTGTCCAAGTGCCATTCGGATTCTTCAATCCAGTCCTAGTTCATCGTCGGAGTTAAATTTCCTGTGTATTTCCTTTTCTTTATTTCTTCAAAACTCCTCTCCACAGTGTTCTCTCTCCAATGCCCTCCAATTCCTTCACCTGCCAGGATCAGAAAAGACAAAAAAAGAAAGCCTTGGGTGCGGTTAGATAGAGCAGACTGATTGGAATCACCTGTCTGCAGATTTGCCTTGATTACACCTGGAGACCGGTGTGGCTGTTCTGCGGCACTCTGGAAGTTTCCACTGAGCTGTCCATGGTCCTGACCCTTTGGAATCCTTTACATTGCTGTCCGTGATCCTGGCAGTCAAAAAAAGAAAGAAACCTTGAAGGCACATAACGTCCATCCAACAACACAACCCTTGAAACTGCTACTATATACTGTATATATGTGTGTGTGTGTGTTTTTACATTTATAAATATCAGGAAACAAGAGATTATAAATATATACTATTTAATGAATTTGTATGGTTTCCCTTAGAATCAGATATTGTTTCACACAACCACAATTAAGACTAAATATTGGTGCAGCCAAGTAATAATCATTTACTGTTGTGACAGAGATCAAATGATTCTTGGTGTTAGATCTCCTTCCCGACCTGTGAGGGTGCTAAGTAAAGGGAACAGAGTACCCTGGACTGGATGGCAGGATAGTTCATTCCCAGGGTTAAGCGGAAGTCAGCCGCCTAGAAGAGGGACTGAACTATGGTACACTAAGTCATTGACCCAGAAGGCTAACGGTGTGGCATCTGTGGATTGGAGGAGTGGGTGTACTCATTAACCAAGGGGTCATAGGTGACAGTATGAAAATGAGTTGTAGTGCTGTGAGCTGATCCTTTTTAAATGGTTAGAACAAACCTAAGAGGAGACTGGTGAAAACGTGAATGTTTTGTTTGTTTGTACTGTCGTGTCTAAAAACTGTTTGTTTATTGTGATTAGACGGCTAACATAATCCGAAGCTGACACCAAAGACCAGCACCAAACCGGAAAACATCACTGCATTTGTATGACGGAAAACTGTATTGCACCACGAGCACTAATTCACTCACTAACAGACTTGTGTATGTGTTTTGTGTTCCGTCTGGGAGTATAAAAGACGGCACTATTATTTCAGAACAAACTCAGGGATTATAACTAAAGTAATACATGCAGCTGTATTACTTAGCATCATATATTGTTTATTGTTTGTTTTGCTGTCAGGCACTAAAATTACAAATCATTAAACAACTTAGCACCTGGATTACAAAAGTCTGCCTGTTTATTGGTCACCTGCACCTGCACACTGTTAACCATTTTGCCACAATCGGCTAAAAAGTAATCCTAATATGATGTTAAGATATTGTTGTAGTGAAATTGGAGGTCTTTTATGTCTAAAACCTTTGTTCAGGGTCTTCTACAACCCTTTCATTGTTGCAGATAGCATGGCATGAGTTTATTATTAGCTAATAAACTACTGAGACACAAAATACTGAGAGAATGAATTTTAAAAGGGTTAACAGCAGACATTTCATATCACTCACAGTCATATGAGGTGGAGTGAAATTCAGATTATCCACGAGTGACTTTTTCATCAAAGAACTGTGAAAACTGCATTTTAAACTTCAAAGAAGAGAAACAAAAGTGATCCGAGTCCTACCTACTTTTAAAACTTCAATAATCACCTCCAAGCATTTGAAAAGGCTGACATTACTGCACACATTTTGTTCTGTTCTGACATTTTGACTTCCATCGAATAGTACCGCCTAAACTTGACAGTGGCTTAATTCAATCCAGAAATAATGAGGTCAAGCTGCTATAATTTGAGTTCCAAAGACTTAGCTGTTAAGCTTATTGACTACTTTCAATCTAAACCACAAATCAGTGGTAACATGATAACATTCTGTTACTAACTGAATATTATATCAATTTGCTTGAAGATACAATATTCAAGTCTGCCGTCAGAAAATTGTGCACCGCATGTGTGGGGAGGGGGTTGATTTTGATGCTGCATTGGCATGGGAAATGCCCCCACTGTGCCTGTGTGTTGACTAACATTGGCGGCTCCTGGAATGCTTTATTATTACTATTATCGCCTTACTTTCTTAAGGCTGGTATATTGGATTTAAGGGCTGTTCACACTATAGGGTTTATTCACTGTGTTTTGTTTTTCTGCTACTGATGTGCTCCATTTTTTTTTCAAAAACATCAAGAAAAGAATAAAATACATTTATATTCTGGGAAATAGCCCCAGAAATAATACAGCCTGAGACAGTCTGTTAAATCTACAGCTTTTACACCTGACTGGAATGGTTGAGGAAATCCCATCTTACTATAACAAGTGAACTACTTGGACAAAAATGAGATGCTTGTCAACAGCTGTCATTACCTGTGGAGCGAAACTGCTAGTGTGCTCTTATCTCATGTCCTGTCCTGTACTGTATAGAACAGTAACCATGGGAAACAGCAAAACAGTGGTGGGCTAAGAAAGAGAATGTCAGAGATTAAAAGCAGTGTTATTTATAACCAGGAACAGGGTTGAGCCCTTGTTAATGAAAAAGCAATTGCTTCTGTTACAGTCTATGCAACATAGAAGCAGGTAACGGTGGCAATGGAAATATTTTTATAGAGGGGAGTGCTGAAAGCCATTAAACAAAACTTTAACCTGAGGGAATGGACATCTAGCACATCCAAAATGTCACTGTGCATGTGTGTTTTTATTACTGCTTCACAAAGCAGCACCCCCCTTAGCAACATTTGTGACTAACTGATTTTAACCCTTGCTGCTGAGAACTCACAAAAAAACTGATATTCTTTTTGGGACATTTTTAATAACTATTCTACTGTATACAAGTTTCTAATGCATTCCAACTACTAACCGACTCTCGTGAGTTTGCAAACATATGATTTGTAAAATATCCTGCCCCTGTTGCGACAGTCAGAGCTGATTGTTGTATTTTTTGTTCCAAAGCAATGCAAAAAGGCACAGTGCACTACACACACAGCTCATAAGATTCACAAAACCAGCAGTCTTTATCATTACACCTCTGTACTTCAGGCCAAGCTGCAGCATCCCTAGCTCCTGCGCCCCTGGCAGGCAAGTCAAACGTTCTATGGGAAGAAGGTCCTGTACTGCATTGTTCCATAGTTCATACAGCTAAATGCTGCACTTTTTATCACAGAAAACAGCTGTGAATTATTAGCTGTACTACCCCATCCTTTTGACAAACTTGCATGTATGTATGTGTTTATGTATGTATTTATGTAAAACAAAACTAAAGCTTATTAAACTTAATTTTTTTAACAAAAAACGTTCTAATCAGGATACATTCTTTATACTGTACTTTCCATCTATCCTGTCTGGATGGTTATATTTATATTAATGTATCTGTAATGCAGAGAAAATCAATAACCATCTCTGTGTTATATTCTTACCATCATTCTTTGATTTCAAAAGTGAATTAATATCCTCTGTAGACAGCTTCACTCTCCAGACTTTACAGTATCTGATTAGCCTTTTGGCTTTTATCCACCAAAACCAAGATGTGAACCTATTACAGTGACCTTTTTTAAATCACTGGCTAAGACAGCTTTCATGGTTGATTAATTAAAATGCCCTGAAAGTGTTGCCTAAGGATATATTAATGTTGAAAAATACATGCCTCTTTGTTAGCATTATTGATTACAGTTTAGTTCTCTGTATTCTGAATTTCAGAGGCCAGGATGTCATTTCCAAGAGTGAGGAAGACTTAATAACAGGGGATAAAAATTCAATATTTACACTACAAAACACAATGCATTTCTTTCTCTTCAAATGTAGAATGGTATGGCAACAGAATAATAGAAAAAAAGTTGTCAAAAACAGCTTAACGAATAAAATGACTCCTGGCTAAAACAGAAGATTTCCCAAACACAGAATTACTGATCCAGCAGAGTTGAAAATATAAATGTTAGAAATTAAAAAAAAAAAAGTAAGGAAGGCATAAGATAAGAAATCCACTAGTAGAAATAAATTATGAGAGAAAAAAAGACTCACAATAAAAATAACAAATGTACTTTGATCTTTTTAGTTATTTTCATCTTGGTAAATTGGTTGAGGAAGGTAAGCAGTCTTTAAAATGCTTACAAGCTTTTATTAACCTCACTATAGTTTCCATCTCAAATGTTTATCCCTCTCAGGAATGATGGCTAGTGACATGATGCTTACAGTGCATTAAGATACAATGCTTTTGTCTTGTCCTTGCTCAGCTGGAATACAAATTTAAAGTTGGCAGAAACTACAGCAACTGCATTAACAAAAACAAAATAAAAAAAAAACACACACCCACAAATACACTGTGCTAAGGTACTATAAGGCAGTAAACTTCCCATAGCTCCTCATTACTTTGAAGAGAAATTGCTAAAACTACTCAGAATGGCCAGATTTCATTGAGTTTAGTTTGTGTTAAGTTGGAAAAAACAATACATTTGCTAACAGTACTTGGCCATTTGGAGATTTATAAATGAAAGAAGAATTGAAAAATGACAATCAGTAAGAATCAGGTCTGGGCTTGGGAAAAAAAGGGATCTTAGGGTCTAGGCAGTATAAACTCATATTCATTAAACAGAACAACAGTTCATAGACACACCCTTAGTGCATTGATTGGGGTTCTGTAGGGACAAACTCAATCCACCCACACCGCAAGCAAGTATCTTAACCACTGCGTAAAAACTCCAGGCTTTGCATTAACAGTTTATAACCTCATCTCATCAGTAGGACTCACAATCCATAACTGCATTGTATCACACAACATGCCCCGTTAGATAGTTACATGTTGACTCAAAATGTACTTTTGTTTATGGATGCTTTAACATCTGATGCATTTCTCCTTCCCACAGCCTAAACCCTTTAAGGCTCAAATTTCCATTCATGTACTATGATGTTTAATTAATTAATTATTATTAATTAATTAATTGGTCATTTAGCATGCATGGATTACGGTAGTTTGTAAAATTCTTTCAGGGTGTTCCAAATAAACAACTATTCCCAGAAGACACTGCATGCCGGTTGCCCATATTTTCCCCAGTGCAGACAATCTTGTTCACTCCATGTTAGCTTTAAAGGGGAGTCAGGGGCGGGAACTGGAGCTACTCTCCTCCTATTTTTCTCCTGCCTGTCAAAGCTATCTGCCTATTTAAGCCACATCACAATCTATGTTCCTTCTCTTACGTTTTGCTTTTTCTTCCTCCACCCTCCTCCTCCTCCTCCTCTATATTTCAATTGCTGCGTTGCCTCTGTGCTGGTATCCTCTATGGGAGGGTAGTGAGTCGCACTTCCCCCGGCCTCGAGGCAGCTACTCATGCCTTTGTTAAAAAGGGGGATCCTTGCTGCAGTGAGTCAGTGGGGACCTCCGGCCACACTGTTCTTTCGCAGCTCATGTGCTATTTCTTGTCTCACCCAGAGACTCTATCGTTTCTCTCTCACTGTACCAGTAGGAATGGTGATCTTCTACAATTCTTAAATACTAAAACCAAATACAAACAGAACTATATCTTTCGATACCCCTACGGGCGTACTCAAGTGGAAACAGGGATTCTCTTTCCTTCCTTCTTTCCAGATTATGAACCTTTCCATCCTTTGAGGGCATGGTCAGGTCCACGAGGCCGCACCTCCAAGGATTCTCTGCAGAGTCAGAGGATTTATATGTTTTGCAGGGGGTCCCGGGAGCCCATGGGGCCGATCTGTGCAGTACAAGGTTCTTGTGGTATAAAGTCCAGACCCCGTCCTTTGCCCTGGCACGCAGTTCACTAACATTTCAAAAGAAGCAATCCTGCAGGCCATCATCTCAAGCACTCCTGGCCCGCAGGCCATCATCTCTCCCTTGAGGCTAAGCCTCTAAATACTATCCCATATTCTTCATGCAGCCCTAGCTCCCACCTGTGAACTTTTCAACTATACGGTCGGTATATAATTATTTTATAGGTCATGTATTTAAGTTTAGCAAATTAAGTCGATAAGAGGTGCTTGATTTTTGGCTGCCTTTCTCCTGCCTTTGCAACTTTGCTTAGAAAATGTTGTATGCAAAGTATACTAGTGATGTGGTCTTGAAATCTAAAATCTATATTCATGTTGTAATAGTGCATGTTTAAAAATACGCTGGCAGTGTGCAAGTTACATTTATTAGAATAAACTATGATGGGCTACTGTTTTCTCTTCTCTATTGGCTAATGGAGAAAATGCATTTAGCAGCCAAACTGGGGTAAACCTGTTTAGACTGCGCTTGTAGATCTCTTGATCTACAGTACCCTTACACTATGCACTGGACTCACCTGACCAAGCACCACGTTACTGGATCCTCAGCTGATGCACTATCCTTGCACTACTAATATCTTGTTGTAGATATACCTTGTTGTAATCTTAACTTGTTGCATCCTGGTTGTGATAGTGATCCTAGCTATGCAACACACTCAATCACTGATCACATTAAATTACCTGGTTACTAAAAGACACTTGAATAAAGATTGTTTGATAAATTTCACTGTTGTGGTACAAAACTGTTTAATTTAGAAATAGCAAGGGTTTTTACAAGCAGTAAATGTTAAACTTACCTGATGGGGGAGGTGCCTGATCTCTGTTCTGCTGGTACTGTGTGTCTGTGTAACAGACAGTGAATGAATCCTAGTCATCAATCTGTAACCTGTGTGGGCGCTGTATAATAGGAACAGTGTGCCTCGTACTGGATGGTTTGGCAGTTCATTCCAGGGTCAGTTGGAAGTCAGCCATCCAGAAATGGGGTGGAGTCGCAATACCAGATGTCATCGCCTTAATGTGGTGGGTGATGTGTCAGTCATGGACCGGAGGATACGTGAAAGTACTCGCTACCGAAGGGGACGTGACTGAGGGTATATCAGGGGTCGTGGCAAAGCAATCCTTTCCTTTGTTATGGTTATGGAAAGACCTGTAAAGGACATACGAGAGTGAGTTAACCTTGAGTGTTTTTTGGTTTTGTTTTTATTTGTCTATTAATAATTGTATTTGTCATTGTGAGACAGTTAAACTAACCGGGAGCTGTCGCTAAAAGCCAACACCAACCCTGGAGCACACCACTGCACTACTGTTACACTAACTGCTGTATAATTCACCACTTGCACTAGGAGAACTCTATACACACACATGATCACAAGTCCAGTATTGAGTGTGGGTCTTTACTACTGTTATTATTATTTTGGATCTGAACCCTGTGGGTTTTAACTGTGCTATACACATTGTTGTGTAGGGCCAGTTATTATTATATGCAGGACAAATAAAGAGCTGTTTTTCACTGTGAACTGTGTTGTGTTTGTTATTACTGAGCACTGCATCACCTATACACCTGCACACTGCAACCCACTTTGCCACAGCCTGTAAAGAAAGAAAGTTAAGTTCAGAGTTTTCAGCCACGGTAACTATTTGTGTGTATTGTAAGAAAGAGGTGCACGTATTCCTTACAATGGCATGAAGATGTTGTCAGCATGTCAGTTAAAGTAAGCACTTGGAAACTGTTTGTTGAGTCATTATAATAAAATTCTTGTAATATTTTAACTTACCTTTCTCACTGTGGTGAAGCTGCGAGACGGTGGCACCATGGGGCGGCCATATTTGAAAGCGCAAGCACGGATGTAATGTGTTGTTATAACTGGCGGCGCACCTAATGTTAGTTTATGGGGTAACCAAGTTTTATTGTTGTTTGATTTTATTGTTGATATTTATACTTGTATTGTGTATTTACATGTGGGGTAAAACCAATGTATATATTTCAGGATTTTTATATGTTAAGGCCAAATAGGGTGCTATGTATATTTAAATGTAATTCAACGACAATTTATATTGTACTGGTTTAGTCCAGGGGAGGGGTAATGAAAACAGATATAAGTACTTGAGTTTTGGGTCATTTATAGGTGGAGAGAGAGAATTAAGGAGAGTGAGATGTGCTCTGACTATGTTATAGACTGTGTGAGTAGATAAGTGCTCTGTTTTGGGAGATCTGTGTTAGACAGCCCGGTATTTTTGTTTAAAAGTTTATTACAATAATCTGTTATACAATGACATTAGAAATGCGTGTAGCAAAGGAGAAGCCATACTAATGGGGGATTTCAACTTCCCCCAAATAAAATGGGAAAACCCGATGGGTAGCACGAAAGATGAAATAGAAATGGTGGAAATGACAAATGACTGCTTCCTAACACAATTTGTCAAGGCAACGACTAGAGGGGAGGTATGCCTTGATTTAGTCTTTTCAAATAACGAAGATAGAATAACTAAAACAGAGGTCAGAGAACCACTGGCAAACTCAGACCACAACATGGTCTCATTTGAAGTGTTTTTTAAAACCCCAAAAGTAATGACTAAAGCTAAGGTTTACAATTTTAGAAAAGCAAACTATGAAGGTATGAAACAGAGACTAACAGAAGTAGATTGGAGTAAAATAGAGAAAATACCCACAGAAGAAGGATGGTTGTTCTTCAAAAATGTAGTACTAGAGGCGCAAAACAATTACATCCCTAAAGTAGACAAATCTAAATGTAAAACTAAATTGGCAAAATGGTTTAATAGATCAATTAAAAAAAATATTCAGCGAAAAAAGGCACTTTACAGAGCATTAAAAAAGGACCAAAAAGAAAGTACGCAGAAAGAGTACACAGAACTGCAAATGCAAGTCAAAAAGGAAGTTAGAAAGGCCAAGAGAGAAATAGAAATGAACATTGTTAAGGGAGCTAAAACCAATTCCAAAATGTTTTTCCAATATTACAACAGCAAGAGAACATTCAAAGAGGAGATTAAATGTCTAAGAGATACAAATGGCAAAATCATAGATGAAGAAAAAAAAATAGCAAATATATTAAATGATTACTTTTCACAAGTTTTTACAAAGGAAGATACTGACAACATGCCCCACATGTCATCCAGTTCCTATCCAGTTTTAAATAACTTTAGCATAACTGAGGCAGGAGTGTTAAAGGGACTAGGAGCTCTTAAAATAAACAAATCCCCTGGGCCGGATGAGATCCTCTCAATAGTACTCAAAGAAATGAAAGAAGTAATTTACAAACCGCTAACCAAGATCATGCAGCAGTCTCTTGACACAGGGGTGGTACCGACAGACTGGAAAATTGCAAACGTAATACCGATCCACAAAAAGGGAAACAAAACTGAACCAGGTAACTACAGACCAGTAAGCCTGACTTCTATTATATGCAAACTTATGGAAACTATAATAAGATCCAAAATGGAAAATTACCTATATGGTAACAGGGTCCTGGGAGACAGTCAACATGGTTTTAGGAAAGGGAGATCGTGTCTAACTAACTTGCTTGATTTTTTTGAGGATGCAACATCGATAATGGATAATTGCAAAAGCATATGACATGGTTTATTTCGATTTCCAGAAAGCTTTTGACAAAGTCCCGCACAAAAGATTAATTCTCAAACTGAATGCAGTTGGGATTCAAGGAAACACATGTACATGGATTAGGGAGTGGTTAACATGTAGAAAACAGAAAGTACTGATTAGAGGAAAAACCTCAGAATGGAGTGTGGTAACCAGCGGTGTACCACAGGGATCAGTATTAGGTCCTCTGCTATTCCTAATCTACATTAATGATTTAGATTCTGGTATAGTAAGCAAACTTGTTAAATTTGCAGACGACACAAAAGTAGGAGGAGTGGCAAACACTGTTGCAGCAGCAAAGGTCATTCAAAATGATCTAGACAAGATTCAGAACTGGGCAGACACATGGCAAATGACATTTAATAGAGAAAAGTGTAAGGTACTGCACGCAGGAAATAAAAATGTACATTATAAATATCATATGGGAGATATTGAAATTGGAGAAGGAATCTATGAAAAAGACCTAGGAGTTTTTGTTGACTCAGAAATGTCTTCATCTAGACAATGTGGGGAAGCTATAAAAAAGGCTAACAAGATGCTCGGATACATTGTGAAAAGTGTTGAATTTAAATCAAGGGAAGTAATGTTAAAACTGTACAATGCACTAGTAAGACCTCATCTTGAATATTGTGTTCAGTTCTGGTCACCTCGTTATAAAAAAGATATTGCTGCTCTAGAAAGAGTGCAACGAAGAGCAACCAGAATTATTCCGGGTATAAAAGGCATGTCATATGCAGACAGGCTAAAAGAATTGAATCTGTTCAGTCTTGAACAAAGAAGACTACGTGGCGACCTAATTCAAGCATTCAAAATTCTAAAAGGTATTGACAGTGTCGACCCAAGGGACTTTTTCAGCCTGAAAAAAGAAACAAGGACCAGAGGTCACAAATGGAGTTTAGACAAAGGGGCATTCAGAACAGAAAATAGGAGGCACTTTTTTACACAGAAAATCGTGAGGATCTGGACTCAACTCCCCAGTAATGTTGTTGAAGCTGACACCCTGGGATCCTTCAAGAAGCTGCTTGATGAGATTCTGGGATCAATAAGCTACTAACAACCAAATGAGCAAGATGGGCCGAATGGCCTCCTCTCGTTTGTAAACTATCTTATGTTCTTATTTGTATTTTCTTTGTTTTGCATTGAATATTGACAATCTTTTTTTTTTTTTAATTTATTTTTCTATACTGTTTTGTCATTCCACTGGAGGCCTCTAATAAAAAAAAAAAACAAAAAAAAAAACACTTATTGACATTATAAAGCTTGACTTCTAATTGTCTCGTGCACCCTGCATAACTACTTGACCACGATACATTGCACTTACTGGAAACTGTACTGTATTTAAATGTTGAATGCTAACAATACATTTGTTTACCAAATGAGCAACCATGACTAAAGTAATTGCTAATGCTTCCCACAATGTACTTTTATTTTTGAATAATAGTTGAACCCTAACCTTTTATTAATTACAGCTCCTTGAACTGGACCGTTTTCCATTTCATTTTGATATCCCCTGACAATGCAGTGGGGAACTTATTTAATATAACTGTCACACTGCTGCAGCTAAAATTAATTATACTGCAGTTTAATAAAAACAATAGTTCACTGCCTCTTTTGTAATAACAGCATATTACCGTCAGCATTTAGGAATCCTAGTAGGTAGGGACCGATGCAGAAGCAGATGGTTCTTTTTGCACTAGATCAGAGGATTAAAAACACATCTGCCTGGAAATCTGTTCATTGCATCTTATATGTGGAAGGTACAGAAGCCAGAAATGTAATCAAACATTTGATGGGAATATTCTATATGATTTTATTTTGCCGTTTGATAGAATTAACCTTAAAATGAACTTTAAAGTAGTTTAATTATACATATTGGCAGTCAGGAAAGTGGTGTTGCTTATTTAAATATGTTTGAAAATTAACAAGATGAGCCAATTGATGTATTTCAACCTGGCGAGTTAAAATGTGATCTTAAGAAACAAATACAGTTCTAAGTAGAACAAAAACACCTTTATTGGAATAATAAGACTCATGCTCAACTGTGAATGTGGCATAATGTTTTTGAAATAGATAAATAGAAATAGATAAATAATATGACTTTGTATTAAGAGGCCTGCGTTTGCAAAGTAAATTGAGGTATGATAGATAATACATTTATACACAATGGATAGGGCATTTAAGTATGCCAGCTGGAGCATGGTGTAGATTGGAGAAATCTGCCCACACATGTTTGTATTACTGAATACATGTTTGTATTAAAGAATCCAGTACCATAGCAAACACCTGTATTTCCTCTTTTAAAAAATATCATTAGTCAAGGAAAAAAAAGATATTGCACAGGTACTTAAGCAACTAACAATTATTAATTTGTTTTGTGTACAAAAAAACAAAACTATTTTCAGTAATACTGCTAACCTGGGGCTCGCCCACATTAACACGTAATTGTTTTAGAAGAATATTAATGTTCACACTGTGCTGCACTTCATGTATAGTCACCACTAAGTATTACAGTCAGATTTCACATTCACCACTGTTTTAGCTGGTTGCAATAATAAAAAAGCAGTATTGTTTTATTTAACCTCAACTCCAGATGCAGAAATGAATGTGCACTCCAGGTATCACATTTGGAAATCATTGTAATTGCTATTTTTACCCCTGAATTTGGTATGAAATAATAATATTTGGAAAGTCAAACACATTTATTAAATTTGTATTAACTCTTTAGGCTCCTGTGTAAAAGATAGTCATATTTAATTAAGCAAAAGACCAGTGGCGGCAGTTTACCTTAGCTCCCCCTGTAGCCCCATCACCGAAAAATTAAAAAGGGATATCTCAAATTTCTGAATTATACACGTGAATTAAAGTTGTGTAAGATTTTAGGTGGGTTTCAACAACCATTCTCTGTATCGTCTTAAACAAGGCGACTTTAATCAGGGCCCAACAATACAGCACAGACATTCAACATGAACTTAGGACTGGACGCTGGCTGTGTGAGCACCGACAATACAGTACAGACATTCAACATGAACTCAGGACTGGACGCTGGCTGTGTGAGCACCGACAATACAGTACAGACATTCAACATGAACTCAGGACTGGACGCTGGCTGTGTGAGCACCGACAATACAGTACAGACATTCAACATGAACTCAGGACTGGGTGCTTGCTGTGTGAGCACCGACAATACAGCACAGACATTCAACATGAACTCAGGACTGGACGCTGGCTGTGTGAGCACCGACAATACAGCACAGACATTCAACATGAACTCAGGACTGGACGCTGGCTGTGTGAGCACCGACAATACAGTACAGACATTCAACATGAACTCAGGACTGGACGCTGGCTGTGTGAGCACCGACAATACAGTACAGACATTCAACATGAACTCAGGACTGGGCACTGGCTGTGTGAGCACCGACAATACAGTACAGACATTCAACATGAACTCAGGACTGGACGCTGGCTGTGTGAGCACCGACAATACAGTACAGACATTCAACATGAACTCAGGACTGGACGCTGGCTGTGTGAGCACCGACAATACAGTACAGACATTCAACATGAACTTAGGACTGGGCGCTGACTGTGTGAGCACCTACAATACAGTACAGACATTTAACATGAACTCAGGACTGGACTCTGGCTGTGTGAGCACCGACAATACAGTACAGACATTCAACATGAACTCAGGACTGGACTCTGGCTGTGTGAGCACCGACAATACAGTACAGACATTCAACATGAACTCAGGACTGGGCGCTTGCCGTGTGAGCACCGACAATACAGTACAGACATTCAACATGAACTCAGGACTGGACGCTTGCTGTGTGAGCACCGACAATACAGTACAGACATTCAACATGAACTCAGGACTGGACACTGGCTGTGTGAGCACTGACAATACAGTACAGACATTCAACATGAACTCAGGACTGGACGCTTGCTGTGTGAGCACCGACAATACAGTACAGACATTCAACATGAACTCAGGACTGGACTCTGGCTGTGTGAGCACCGACAATACAGTACAGACATTCAACATGAACTCAGGACTGGACGCTGGCTGTGTGAGCACCGACAATACAGTACAGACATTCAACATGAACTCAGGACTGGACTCTGGCTGTGTGAGCACCGACAATACAGTACAGACATTCAACATGAACTCAGGACTGGACGCTGGCTGTGTGAGCACCGACAATACAGTACAGACATTCAACATGAACTCAGGACTGGACGCTGGCTGTGTGAGCACCGACAATACAGTACAGACATTCAACATGAACTCAGGACTGGACGCTGGCTGTGTGAGCACCGACAATACAGTACAGACATTCAACATGAACTCAGGACTGGGCGCTGGCTGTGTGAGCACTGACAATACAGTACAGACATTCAACATGAACTCAGGACTGGACGCTGGCTGTGTGAGCACCGACAATACAGTACAGACATTCAACATGAACTCAGGACTGGACTCTGGCTGTGTGAGCACCGACAATACAGTACAGACATTCAACATGAACTCAGGACTGGACGCTGGCTGTGTGAGCACCGACAATACAGTACAGACATTCAACATGAACTCAGGACTGGGTGCTTGCTGTGTGAGCACCGACAATACAGTACAGACATTCAACATGAACTCAGGACTGGGTGCTGGCTGTGTGAGCACCGACAATACAGTACAGACATTCAACATGAACTTAGGACTGGACGCTGGCTGTGTGAGCACCGACAATACAGTACAGACATTCAACATGAACTCAGGACTGGACTCTGGCTGTGTGAGCACCGACAATACAGTACAGACATTCAACATGAACTCAGGACTGGACTCTGGCTGTGTGAGCACCCACAATACAGTACAGACATTCAACATGAACTCAGGACTGGACTCTGGCTGTGTGAGCACCCACAATACAGTACAGACATTCAACATGAACTCAGGACTGGGAGCTGGCTGTGTGAGCACCGACAATACAGTACAGACATTCAACATGAACTTAGGACTGGACTCTGGCTGTGTGAGCACCCACAATACAGTACAGACATTCAACATGAACTCAGGACTGGACTCTGGCTGTGTGAGCACCCACAATACAGTACAGACATTCAACATGAACTCAGGACTGGGAGCTGGCTGTGTGAGCACCCACAATACAGTACAGACACTCAACACTCAATAGGTTAAATATAACCTATAAATGTTATAGTTGTTTGTCCTCTTCGTGACTGATTATTTTATTTCAGTGTAACGAGTAGTATTGTGCGGGGGCATCGAATGCCCAATTGATTTTTATGCTGCACTGTATTTTTTGATGTGTAGATATTGGCGAATAACAATGAGGTATGGGGATTTTTTATTATGTCTATGTCATGTGTGTTTATCAAAGAAATGAGCTGGGTTACGTTACATTGTCTGTAGGCTTTTTCTTCTTTGCAATGCTTTTGTATAATTGGAACATGCAGCAAAGCAATGTAGCAATTATACAAAAATACCATAGTTAAAAATTATAACTTTGTATATAACTGTGCACCAAACCAGACTTAAACATCAGCATACAGTACATGTATCCATTTTACAATCTGCTTGGGTCTGCTTTAAAATCTGTGACTCTGTAGAATAGATCTGATTTCCAGAGCTAGCAGAAAATTCAGAGTGTATGAAGATGAAATTGTTTAAATAAATATGATCATCCATGCCGCGTGAGCCCAGGGCTGGTGTGATTACAAATGATCCACCCCAGACAGGTTAACGAGACATATCGAAACATTGAGACTATACAAGCCCACACAAAGTGGAGTGTAGCCCCTCAAGTTTTTGCCTAGTCCCCCTTAGTTTCCTCACCAGGGAGAGCCTGACAATTTGTTTTTGTATGAATAACAATAAATCACTATGCACCACTGCATTCTAAATTCCATGGCACTGCCACTTTATTTGTTATTAGTTACAAAATCACTGGCAAAAATGAGTGACATTCCACCTATTTCCTTTAACATATTTGGGGATGAAACTCCAGATAACTGGTACAACACCAACTTTCTGAGTGAAGACAGCAGTCCACCTGAAAGATAAAAAAAACAAAATAAGTGCACCAGCAACTCTCAAGAGTAGATACATAACAGTAGATGAGAAACAGCTAAATGAAACAGAAGAAAACAAAGACTGAAAAAACACACACACAAAAAAAAAAAAAAACTACAGCATGGGCTGTTAATGTACTTAAAGGCTAGTTTAAGAAAAAAAATCTGGACATTAATTTTAAGGAAATAAGTTTAAAAAAAAACAAACAAACAAAAAAAAAACATAACATTTTATTCCAGTATTCAGTCTCCAGTTTTATAACACTGAACTGAACTGGACTGAACTGGACAGCAAGTTTAAAACCAACAAGAATGTGTTCCTGTCAGTCATGACAACTTTTAGAAAAGCAGGTAAAGACAAGGCCAGACAGACCCCCCAAATTACTATATATATATGGAATGCTTTATCCCCTATATAAAAAATATAACACTGAAACATTTGCAATGTCATCTTTTCAATTGTGTCTAGTGAAATGTTTAACAATGTAATCATTGAAGTGTCTGCGGGAAAGTGATCACTGTCTCCTGACACTGCAGTCGGCTTGGTGCATAAAGTCTGGCTTGATCTTCAACTTAATCTGGCACGACTTGGACACAAGAGTGTCCGACAACAAACAAAAACATCTTTTGAGATCTGAAAGGATGAAAACGGACTTGAATATGTGTGCCTCACAAACTCACCTGATACAGATGCAGCTTCAGCATCCATGGCAGCTTTTCCCCTCTAGTTTCTAGTGAGATGCCACATTCGATGCAAACATTCACAATAAACGGCCATACGCAGTTTATTTTTAATAAGAGCTCGATAAATGTAATTAAATTCAATTTGGGACTATATTACACTGCGGATATATACACAATAAAAGTTTCTGGTTTTGTCTTAATTTAAAATGTGTTTTAATTATTTTTCATCCCCCAAATGACAATTAGCCATGTTATAAGTTATATAAACCACTTCAGGCTGTGCGGTTCCGATTATATACTGTATACCACTTCTGGGGTGGTTAATGGCGTGTTATATATCATGGGAACCAGATGGCCCGTCGTGGTTTATACCTTATAAATAAACCTTATATATATATATATATATATATATATATATATATATATATATATATATATATATATATATATATATATATATATACACACACACACACACACAGCAGAAATATTCACTTGTATGTGCAAAATGACGTACACAGTATATAAAAGAAATAGCTTTTTTTTTTTTTGTAAAATAAAATGAAATACTATGTATATTCTTTAGATAGTTGATTGTTTCCTGCATTATCCGACTCATCTCAATGTCTATACAGACAGAGAGGGATTTTTGCATGGAATGCAATTGATAATAAAATCACTTTCAATCTCTCTTTCCCGACTTCAAAACACATTTCACATTACTAACACTGCCTTAGGGCACAACGACAGAGAGAGAAGGTCTCTGAGCTACAAATCTCAGTACAAAGGGGACATGGCCAGAGTGCTCTGTTTTTGTTTGTTTATTTGTAGCAGAGGACAAGTGATTCGGGAGCTGTAGCCGGGGAGCTACAGCCATCTGATCTCTTTGTATATATGCCTGTCAGGAGATGAGTAGTATAGGTGATAAAGAGTCTGTTTGTAATTAATAATAATCACTGTACTGTGTTATTTTGTGAAACCTTTTTGTTTGGGACTGAAAACCTGATGTTTTACCCCTATACCAGCAATGGTATGGGCGAGAAACTGAGGATTTTCAGATCAGATGCAAAAAAAAACAAAACACAGAATAGACGACAAATTGTGATGTACGCAGGCGCAGCATAATGCTACAAGGGCTCTTTCATTTGACGTACAAGCGTACGCCAATGAAGCTGAAGTGTTTAATAATGTAATCATTAAAAAAAAGCTTTCTTCTAACTGCAGATCATGAAACATGTATTGAAGTGAAAAAAAATAGTCGACATTAGATTGGAGCTGACTATTTATTTGAGGGTTTTGAAGTGACATGTTGGCTATAGAATTTGTAGAAATAATAGCTAGAATGAGAGGACAGCTTGAAAGAGGAGATTTTAACAACTAGACACAATTGAAAAGATGAAATTGCAAATGTTTCAGTATTATATTTCTTTATATAGGGGATAAAACATTCGCTCATAAAAACATGCAGCCATAACACTGCTTGAGAATGCTGCCTGTTATTGAGAATAGCAGGTTATGGAGACATTGGGCAATGTACGGTCTGACAGTAAATCCCTCCGTCTATATAGACTTACATATCTTGTGAACCGCTTGTAGAATTGTCATGAAACTTGGTAGTAACATTATTAGCATGAGTTAATGAATGTATCAGATGGTGAGGGTAGACAATCTTCAATCTTACTACTTTTATATCTTGTTTGAAATGTGAACAATTTACAATCAGATAGTCCAGATATCCTGGTAGGAGGCAGATCTGCTGTAAAAGCAAGAATATGATTTGGATATAATATCCACATTCTACTCAAGACTAGCTTAAATAGATTGATGAATATTCACGTGACAGGAGTAATGGCTGCAAGGAGTAATCCCTGAGACTTGAAATAGTAATTATGACTTTAGGAAGATGACATTCCCCTTGGCTTGTGGAGAGCTGCAAGTGTTACTTCCCAAGGGGAAAATGGAGAAGGAAAGCGGACATAGTTAAGAAGTCTAGAGGTTGCCCCAACTAACAAGGAACGCCTTTGCTTAGGGAAATGGACAAGGCCAGACCTCCCAGACAGAGCAACAGGGGGTGACAGGAATTCTGAAAGAAAAGGAAATGAACATGCAAAAAAGGGGCCAGAGAGGAACACTGGCATAGATGAAAGCAAGGTGTTAGAATACAGGGGTTCCCCGGGCTCAGGGAGAGCCTTCCTCTCACAGGTGAGACCAAATCAATCGGTCTCCAAGGCTGGGAGAAATCAATGCTTCCCCATAGGGACAGAAAAAAAAATGGAGATGACAGAACACCCCCCCGTGGGTGGACACCTCTGGTGGTCCTGGCGGAGAGATGGCCCTCACTCTGCATACTATCAATATTCTTTGCCCTAATCAGAGAGATTAGGATACAGAAGATATAATATTTTTAATGGAAGAGGAATTGGGAGAAAAAGTAAATCAGTTTATGAATATTCAAAAGAAAATGAATGTTTCGAAGTATACAAAAAGCAAGAATAGCAGAAGTCGGTCAGATGAGGCAGAGGATGTATAGTGCTGCTGCATTGAGGTACAATAAAGGAACATGCTGAAATATGAGCGACACATTAAACTAAAACAAGAAAGTGAACAGACAAGCAATCCATTTATGCGGCTTTTACACACGCTTTAATAAAAAGAGAGTGCAGAATGACTGTGTTAATGAGTTTGTCAGAGTGCTGTGCTTTGCTGGCCAGTCACTGCAGAGGTATGTATTGGTGACTTCATGTGACAATGTCTGTCCATCAGCAAAAATACTGCCTAACGCTGACAATCTTAAATAGTAAATATTTGACAGAAATTGGTAATGCTTTGGTTGGTAAACCTACATGGAACGTATTGATGGAAATGTCCAGTATAATTTTTGACGTGTCTTCCGATGGCTTGCACCACCCCGTTCTATCAATTTTATTTTATTTTTATGATTTCAAGGCAAATAAACCTGGCTGTTTTTGTGTTGATGTCATGTTCATACCTTCTGTAGATACTGTTTCTTCTGTCAGCACAGCGATTGCCCAAATGTTCGCAAAGTACCAGTTAACTTGGGAAAATGTGGTTTCAACACAGATTCTGCTTTATCAGACATTAAACCTAATCAGAAACCAGAACTCCTACACATCGTATTACACATGATGAAATGCAAGTTCCAACAGTAATTGCATAGAGAATCCAAGGAGACATTTGCAGTGGAGATGCATGGCCGAATACATATCAGGGTGTGAAGAGCGAATGTGAAGAAAATGGCAGTTTGGTTTACAGAATGAATTAAAGTTATTGCATAACTGTTTGCTACCAGCGAATTAAATGCATCTGCTGAATAAATATCTGGGAACTGAAGTAGGCGGGATACTAGAATGGATAGGTGTCAATGTGGGGAGGCAGGGGAGTGAGTGAGTGAGTAGTGGCTTGAGAAACAATGTGGATCCACAGCAAAAGCACAAAGCAACAAGGTGTAGCAGAGCATCAACACAAATTACACTCTTTGCAGAGGAGAGACTCCTGGCGGCAGACACTGGTAACTGCTCGTCTTGCGACAGTGCTTGATTTGCAACATCTAGTTTGTAGCTTACGGCTTCAGTTGGGAGTTTATGGTTACTGCTGAAGGAGAGAAAGTATATTGCTGAATGAAGTTGCCTAGTCAAGGTGCAGCAGATTGCATAGGGAGCATTGTAAGAAAGAACGAGATGACATAAGCATGGAATATTGACAGCTGCACAGGTGGGTGGAAGCGGCAGCGGGAGGATTAGATAATCAATCCCATGATTCAATGTGCATATCCCTAGAGGCGCCATTATTGGAGAAGAAACTGACTTTCCTACAATTTATAATTTTGTAAGTATGATTACCAAAATCGCATAGGAAGGTATTGCAAGCCAGATCGAGATGTCATGAATCCCTGTTGCTATATAACAAATGTAGACGGAACGAACGCAGTCGTGATCAGAAGGGGCTTGGCGGTAAAGAAATAATTTAGTAAGAATGAAGTGTTGCTACTAATTGTGGAACCTGAATGGGTCAGTGGGTAAGATCACAGAAAAAAAAAAAAAAACACACAGAGCAGGTGGAGCATAAGCGACACTGAAGTCAAGAGGTATTGCACAGCCCACCAAAAAAAAGGCGTATAAAACAAACTAGGGGGAACTGCTCCAATAAAAACAGTTTCTCAACCAAAGCACAGAAAACAACAATAACAATGCAAGCGAAAGCCTGGCGACGAACAGGGAAGCACAGATGGCAGAAATTAAAATGACAAGTGGTGTCTGCAATGCTGCGTGACAATACGCAAATGTAAAAAGCAAGACAGGGAATGAGTGTTCGACCCAGGGCTTAAATAAGGAGGTTAATTGATAGATTGGCTGGATGAACCAGGAAGAAGCCCCTGCCACCCGAACCATGCACAATGGTTAAAAAAAATATCGAGGTTTAATGTACCATAAAACTCATGTATTTCTTAAAGGAAAACAAGGTCAAATATTCACATTGATTCAATTTATTATTTCTGAATGACACAGCAGCACACTCAAGGAATGGCATGAAATCCCAAGATTGGCAGCAACTTACTTGGGACATTTGATATATCAACTGGAAGTTGACAATTCCCCCATTACACTGATGAATGGGTACCAACAGAAACTGAACTATTTTCAAGCTATAAATAATCCAATGCTTAAACTAAGTTTTATATGGGAAAGTGTCAACCATGGAGCTAAATGGAAGGCTGAAACTATACATTTATTATTATTTATTTCTTAGCAGATGCCCTTATCCGGAATGACTTACAATTGTTACAAAATATCACAGTACAAAGTATCACATTTCAGAACATCACATTACAGATAAGAGCAGTTGTACAGTACAATAAAATCAGTGGCACAAGATAAAACAAGAGCAAAAAAAATAGAGAATACAGTAACTAATTACATGCAAGAGTGGGTTCGACTAACAGCAGTTAATTTATGTGAAAACAAGAAGGAAATTAAGACTGACGTCAGCAGTGGAATAGGGGAAGTAAAGTGTTTGCCAAGCGAGAGAGGGAGGCTATCATCCACTATAGCCAATACCTACCCAGACAGCTGCAGTATCACAATTGCCTTGAAAGGTAAAAGAAAATACTTGCTACTTTCTATTGCTGTTATGGGAAAAGAAAGTTTCACTGCTGAGTTAATCTAACTGCTTGCTACGCTGTAAATGGTTTAACAGTTGTCTATTAGTCTCTGCAGCCAAGTGGAATTAAAAGAAGAGTACTTAATCAACGGTATCACAATATTGCGAGCAGACATTGAAAGAGTTATTTAAAACTTGCTATGAGAAGACTCTGAGTCTCGATTTAACTTGGAAGTTATTTAAAATAAGCACACAGCAGCAAACATGCTTAAAGGACTGTGTTCTTTTTGGTTCAGAAAAGGCCACAGAAACAAGCAGTGTGATTAACAGGAATGTCCTCTTCACCTGAGGACGGAAAGGAACCTAAAAAATAGAAGAGACCAAAGAATGGACTATCTGTTTCACATGCGCAGGGGGTGTTAGGATGTGCCAAGTGGCCAAAGATGGTTTTGCAGGAAAGCACACGGACAACAGAAGTTTCGTTTGCAAATTATCTTTTTTTTCTTTTTTCTTTTTTTTATTAAAAAACAAAGAAAAACAAAAACTTTTTACAAAACAAAAGAAAATAAATCCTAAGTGCAGGATTATTAAACTGTTTTTGGCAGGGAAACAGTAAGAAATACTTTGCTGTGTCTAGCCAGGACACTCATGCAGCACCCATCTCTCTCAACCGTCCTCTTTTTTCCTCTCTCACAGCCTCCCTTTTACACCCAGTGAAATCACTCCTCCCCTTTGGAGAAACCAAAACTCTATTTACATACAGTTGGCAACTATTATATAAATATATCAAAGTTATATAAAATCACAGGTTTTATATTACAATTCTACCTAGAATCATTTTCAATAAATGCACAAATCACAACACCTCTTTACTTTAATAACGGCATGGTCTGCCCTTCAGTTACACACCGGTAACAATTAATTTGGCTTGCGCATTGCAAACAGGCTTTACGGTACAACCGAGGTAATATCTGCCCCTCACAAACATGGCGCCTCATTGTACTGCTGGGCTCACACAAACATGGCACCGCCCATGCACCACACTGATGCTAAGAAACGCCATTTACAAACAAACCAGTGAGTATTTGCTTCTAATCTCTATTTTAATTTAGTTTTATTTGTATGGACAATTAAGGTTAGTGAATAACAAGCTCCATACTTCCCTGCGAACGTACCCCTTCCCAGGGGAACACGCCCTGAGCATTCAGTATCGCTCTATTGCTGGTTCTTCTGTTTGTCTTCCTTTTCTCCTGTCCTGGTATCCACCCCCACAGGTAAAGTGTAATACTCTGTTATGTATCTACTTTGTGCAATTGTTAAATTTAAAACAATTCATACACAATATACAATATTATTGTTTTCGTTGCAGTTGCTAATAAGAAAAAGTCCTGTTTTATTCCAGGATTCCTTTAAAACACGTCAGCTTGTTAAAAGTTATTGTTTATTTTATTATAAGGGGTGAACCATCACAGGGGGTAACCAACAACTGGACTGAATGAACCGCCAGAGTCCACCAGAGGGCAAACCTGTAAAGGAGAACAACACACCAAGGATTATAAAACAAAATCCATCTGAAAATAATGACACAATTACCTGCGGAGGGCCCACAAGAGGGCCCTGGGAACGTTAGCTTGCTCCTTTATTATTCTGAAGGACAGTGACCCCTGCTGGCACAGCAGGATAATAGAAACACTTCACTGGACATCAAGTGAATCCTTGTGGATTATGACAAAAAGACTTAAATAAAGATTGCCCAACGTAACATATTGAGAACAACGAACTGAAAAGAAGAATTTCTTTTGAACTGTATCCTTTTGGTTCTTTGTAAATAATAAAACTGTTGAACTTTATATCTGGTGCTGAGACCAGTCATTTCCACTGTACCCAATACTTACCTTGGATACCTACAACCCGTGAAAGGATCCTTCACATATATTAAATATTTGCTTATGCGAGTAAAGTCCAGTATGAGCACATATTAAGTACAATGCATGGATGAGAATGATTTAAATAAGAGCAATTACAAAAATCATGAAAACAGATACCATTAAGAGTAAAGTCAAATACAAGATACAGGAAGTAGTTATAATTAACCCTTTGCATTCCTATGTCAGACCAGGTCGACATTACAATTTTCCATTTCCAGTCCGATGTCGGACCCTGTCATCAAAAAGACGACAAGCACAGGTCCGGAAAAAGTCAAGAAAACCTTTCAATGGCTGAACGGGAGACCGATAGGAGCCGAAAAAAAGGGGGGGCGTGCCTGAGCATTACACATAGCCCTTGCACCACAGAGATAACACGGACACAAACAAAGAAGATAGCTCCTTCTGCATCCAGCGCTCAAAGAATATCACAGATCTTTGCAGGGGGGGGGTTGAGATGTTATAGTAATAAAACAATGACGTTGATCACATTATTGAGGAGTTTGGTGATAAAACAAGTGATCAGGAGAGGATTTATCAGTATGCACGACTATGAAGAGCTATGTGAAAAATACAGCAATGTATTGCCATACAGTGCCTTTTAAACCTGTTTTACTCCGAAAAAATTATTTTAAACAGTGCATATAAAATAAACGGCATGTGTGTAAATAAATTGGACCCGATGCACCTGAATAAAGAGCTGAATAAATAGACCGCAAAGGATTAAAAACAGTGGTAGAATACAGCAAGGTATGGAGCAGGTCAGTGCAAATACAAGTTGATGCAAGTACTGGTACAACTGGGTGCCATACAATCCAGTATAGTAGAGAGTTGGAACATAAGAACATAAGAAAGTTTACAAATGAGAGGAGGCCATTCGGCCCATCTTGCTCGTTTGGTTTTTAGTAGCTTATTGATCCCAGAATCTCATCAAGCAGCTTCTTGAAGGATCCCAGAGTGTCAGCTTCCACAACATTACTGGGGAGTTGATTCCAGACCCTCACGATTCTCTGTGTAAAAAAGTGCCTCCTATTTTCTGTTCTGAATGCCCCTTTGTCTAAACTCCATTTGTGACCCCTGGTCCTTGTTTCTTTTTTCAGGCTGAAAAAGTCCCTTGGGTCGACACTGTCAATACCTTTTAGAATTTTGAATGCTTGAATTAGGTCGCCACGTAGTCTTCTTTGTTCAAGACTGAACAGATTCAATTCTTTTAGCCTGTCTGCATATGACATGCCTTTTAAGCCCGGAATAATTCTGGTCGCTCTTCTTTGCACTCTTTCTAGAGCAGCAATATCTTTTTTATAGCGAGGTGACCAGAACTGAACACAATATTCAAGATGAGGTCTTACTAGTGCATTGTACAGTTTTAACATTACTTCCCTTGATTTAAATTCAACACTTTTCACAATGTATCCGAGCATCTTGTTAGCCTTTTTTATAGCTTCCCCACATTGTCTAGATGAAGACATTTCTGAGTCAACAAAAACTCCTAGGTCTTTTTCATAGATTCCTTCTCCAATTTCAATATCTCCCATATGATATTTATAATGTACATTTTTATTTCCTGCGTGCAGTACCTTACACTTTTCTCTATTAAATGTCATTTGCCATGTGTCTGCCCAGTTCTGAATCTTGTCTAGATCATTTTGAATGACCTTTGCTGCTGCAACAGTGTTTGCCACTCCTCCTACTTTTGTGTCGTCTGCAAATTTAACAAGTTTGCTTACTATACCAGAATCTAAATCATTAATGTAGATTAGGAATAGCAGAGGACCTAATACTGATCCCTGTGGTACACCGCTGGTTACCACACTCCATTCTGAGGTTTTTCCTCTAATCAGTACTTTCTGTTTTCTACATGTTAACCACTCCCTAATCCATGTACATGTGTTTCCTTGAATCCCAACTGCGTTCAGTTTGAGAATTAATCTTTTGTGCGGGACTTTGTCAAAAGCTTTCTGGAAATCTAAATAAACCATGTCATATGCTTTGCAATTATCCATTATCGATGTTGCATCCTCAAAAAAATCAAGCAAGTTAGTTAGACACGATCTCCCTTTTCTAAAACCATGTTGACTGTCTCCCAGTACCCTGTTACCATATAGGTAATTTTCCATTTTGGATCTTATTATAGTTTCCATAAGTTTGCATATAATAGAAGTCAGGCTTACTGGTCTGTAGTTACCTGGTTCAGTTTTGTTTCCCTTTTTGTGGATCGGTATTACGTTTGCAATTTTCCAGTCTGTCGGTACCACCCCTGTGTCAAGAGACTGCTGCATGATCTTGGTTAGCGGTTTGTAAATTACTTCTTTCATTTCTTTGAGTACTACTGGGAGGATCTCATCCGGCCCAGGGGATTTGTTTATTTTAAGAGCTCCTAGTCCCTTTAACACTTCTGCCTCAGTTATGCTAAAGTTATTTAAAACTGGATAGGAACTGGATGACATGTGGGGCATTGTGGCAGAGCAAAGCTCTGCTCTTTAGAAATTGGCAGGGATGGGGTTAACTTCCCCTACCTGCCTGGGTTTATTATGTTCAGGTGGCTGGGGTTGATTAGTTGATTAGGTTGATTAACGATCAATCAGCGCCCAGCCACCTGATATAAAAGGAGGCCTCTGCTTCTCATTTGGAGGAGGGAGCTGAGGAAGCAGGTTGGTGTTTGTTTTGTGGTTTTTGAATTTTCTAAATCCAGTGAAGGCATTGCCCAGCCTGGAAACTTTATTTTTGTGAGTTTTGTTTTTGCTTTATTTGTGTTTGAGTATCTGTTATTTTGCCCTTGTGCACTTTATTTTTGTTTATTTATAATAAAATAGTTATTTTTTTGAACTGCAGTCTGTCTCTGGGCCTCTATCCACTCGCCAGCCTACCACAGGCATGTTGTCAGTATCTTCCTTTGTAAAAACTTGTGAAAAGTAATCATTTAACATATTTGCACCTGGGCTTCAAGACTGTTTCTTATGTATAGCGCTACCCCTCCTCCTCTTCTGTTCTGACTGTCTTTCCTATACAGTGTATACCCACAAATATTATATTCGTCCCCTTCACTCTCAGACAACCAAGTTTCTGTAACACCTATCACATCATAGTTACTTGTTAGTGCAGTAGCGTCAAGTTCTAAAACTTTGTTTCTGATACTTCTAGCTTTTAGATAAATACGTGTAATGGTTGTCTTACCTGAGTTGTTGTTCTTGTTTTGATGCGGTCTCCCTTCTTTTTTTTGTTGATTTCTCCCCCTTCCTTTCTAGTTTAAATGCTTATGAACCTGCTCGAGGATCTTTTTTTCCAAGTAGTCTGGTTCCCTTTTTATTTAAGTGCAGTCTGTCCTGTCTATACAGATAGTCCTCGTTGTAGAATTTGGTCCAATGATCAAGATAGGTGAAGCCTTCCCGTGTGCACCACGTCTTAGCCATGCGTTTTGATTAATTATTTCCAGCTGTCCATATGGTCCTTTGCAAGGTGCCGGTAGTATACTAGAAAATACCACAGTTTTGGTCTTGTTTTTTAATTTCCTTCCTAGCTCTCTGAATTTGTTTTGCAGGGACTTTGGTCTGTCTCTCCCAGTGTTGTTTGTACCGATGTGGACAACTACTACCGGGTCGTCTCCTGTTCGTTCTAGGAGCCTGTTCACATTTTCAGAGATGTGCTTGACAGAGTCTCCCGGAAGGCAGCACACTGTTGTAGTGAGGGGGTCCAAACTGAGAATTGAACTTGCTGTGTTTCTCAATATGGAGTCCCCAACAATCATGACCTCCCTTCTTTTTGCTGTCTGGTCACCACTGTTAATAGGGTCCTGGATGTTGTTCCTTTCGTTCTCTTGTTGTTGGTTTTGCTCATCAAAATTTTGAAGTGACTCAAATTTGTTGGTTGTTTTGATTTCTGGTGGTTGTGTTTGACAAAGTTTCTTTTTTTCCCTGCTTCTGCCTACCTGAACCCAGCTGTTCTGGCCTTCTATCTCCCTGGTGGCTTTCAGTCTGTTAGGGGTGGTGCAGACTTCCATGAATTGTGAGTGTGCCAGCTCCTCAAAATCTTGTTGCTGTCTCATTTCTTCCAGCTTCATTTCTAGCATACTTACTAGTTTATGCAAATCCTGGATCGCGTGGCACTTTACGCCCAATTGGTTTTAGCTCTTTAGTTGTGAGGTTTTACAGATGCTGTCTGAACAGATGTGTCTTGAGGAGGCACCGGAAGGTGATTAATGACTAAGCAGTCCTGGCATCTGTGGGTAGGTCATTCCATCACTGAGGGGCAAGGGTGGAGAAGGAGCAGTCTCTGCAAGCAGGGGAACGGAGGGGGAGGGGGGTACAGCTAATCTAATGGGTGTTGGAGTAGTGGAAGTGGCGTAGGCAGACATTATAGTCTGGAGATAGGAGGGAGCAGAAAGGTCAAGACAGCGATAGGCAAGTACAAGAGTTTTGAATTGGATGCGAGCAGCGATAGGGAGCCAGTGCAGACAGCGGTGTAGCATGGGAGAAAGGAGGAAGGGAAAAGACAAGGTGAGCAGCAGAGTTTTGGATGATCTGGAGTGGACAGATGACAGAGGCACGGAGGCGGGCCAGGAAGGCGTTGCAGTAATCAAGGCGGGACAGTACCAGGGCCTGAATTAGGAGCTGTGTGCAATCAGTGAGGAAGGGGCAAATTCTGTGTATGTTGCTGTGGAATAAATGACAGGAGTGTGCCAGAGCTGAGAGTAGGGGAGGGAGGGGTTGAGGGTGACACAGAGGTTCTTGGTGGATGAGGAGGGAGAGAGCGTTGTGGATTCAAGAGGAATAAAGATAGAGAGATCAGTGGTGGGGGAGGAAGAGGAAGGGGAAAGGAGGTCTGACTCGGAGAGGTTGAGTTTGAGATGATGCAAGTGTATCCAGGAGTAGATGGCTGAGAGTCAGGTCGAGATATGGGAGGAAAAATCAGGATCTGAGGGGGGAGAGGAGAGGAAGATCTGTGCATCAGCATTGAGATGATACGAGAAACCAGGGGAAGAGATGAGTTGACCCAGGGAGTGGGTGTAGAGAGAAAACAGAAGGGGTCCCAGGACTGAGCTTTGGGGGACACCTGTCAAAAGAGAGCTAAAGGCAGACGGTGAACCGTGCCAGGATACGTGGTTCATGCGATCGGAAAGGTAGGAGGAGAACCAGATAAGAGCTGTCCCAGAGAGTCCCAGATCAGTGAGCGAGGACAGAAGAACAGAATAGAGTGGTTGACTGTCAGAGGCCGGGGAGTGGTCTAGGAGAATTAGGACAGAGGAGAGGGTGGTGACATGGGCAGAGTAGAGAGCTGGTGACTGAGAGAAGATCAGTTTAAGAGGAGTGTGCAGGACAAAAACCAGATTGGAGGGGATCGAGCAGAGAATGTGTTGACAGCAAAGCAGAGAGCTGGTGATATACCGCTCACTCAAAGGTTTTAGAGAAGAATGGGAGAAGGTTGACAGGATGGTAGTTCTGGAGGGATGAGGGATCCAGGAGAGTTTTTTAAGATATGGGGTTTTACGAGGTGAAGGCAGAGGGTAAACGGTCAGCGAGCCAAGAGTTGTTGAGAAGGTGATCTACAGATTGATCACTTTTAAAAGGAGTAATATAAATGAATATTGAATACAATAATACATGTGACTTCTTGGTTTTCTGTTCTTTGTCATTTAAATATATGCCAGAGTTCTAATTAAACTTTTCAGGACTCACGGCAGCAGGACAGTCACTATCATTATATGAGAGTCTGCTCTGCTGTGGAGGAGAAATAACAAAAATAGAGAATGGACATTAGGACAGAATGCCAAATACCTTTAGCCTTTTTTAAATTAAATTTATACATTAAATTAACCTGCATTGTATAATTAAGTCATATTATGTTTTTTGTTTTAACCGCTTTACTATAGCATATGCAAAAACATTGGGTTAGAATTTCAAAGTTTTTTTTACCCCAAATCATCATTAATCAAAAAATAGTTTTTCTCCTGATTTACCTGAAGTTTAACTGTAAAACTAGCTTAGTAACACTAACAAATGTATGTTTTTTATTAACTAAATTTCTAGTAACGCAATTATAAACCATTAAAGACAGTTGAAACATTTGAATTAATTTTTAAAATATATATTCAATTAAAGAACAGCTAAAACAGTTCAACAAACACCAGATCCCTTTATTATCCACTCCAGTTCAATCACATCATTGAAGGAAGGCTACATTTGTCACAAGGCAATTTTTAAGATGTTACTTGAGTAATGTTTTCAAAATTCAGGATTTACTATGTGTGGTAGCGTGACTGATTGCTCAAGTCTGGCCAGTAGGAGAAACAGCACTCACCCAGAGACAAGACTGGAGTTCAGCGCTTTTGCACACTTTTGTTCTTTACAAGAAAAATCAAAACACAAGAACGAAATAACAGCTTAAACAAGAACACTATACACAGAACTATTAAACACACAAAACAAAACAGCACCCACACACAGCTATCATGGTACGTATTTACATACTCCTCTCCCCTCCCCTCTTCCCCTTCTGCTCCTTCTCCTACACAACCAACACCAACCATTAATTATTTGTTCTTTTTATAAGGTGTGACCAGGGGTAACTGACAATCAACCATTCAATTACCACCTGGCCGCATTCCACACTTTAATTCCACACTTACATAATCACACCATTTAAATAATTACATTCACCTGTAGCTGTGCATCAGCAGCACATAACACACATTTCTCAGTATGCAGCCCCCCCACACACTCTACCACATTTGTAATTGCTTTTTAACAGTTTATAACCATTAAATCAACTAAATAAACAAACATTTGTTACCATATCAGTAAACTAACTGTTAGCAGTTATTGAACTAAAAATAAACCCTTAAAATATAGCCCATGCTTTGTATTAATTGATTTTTTTCTTTCAGCTTTGAGTCTTGCCCATTGTTCTCATGTACAAATTGCATATGTGCAATTAAATAATAATAATAATAATAATAATAATAATAATAATAATAATAATAATAATAATAATAATGTGTGCATTAATGGTACGATATAAAAGCTTAAAGGTATCCCTAATTGTATTTCTTAGTATATGGATACATTTCAGGAAGCTTCATGTAGGAACTTGTTTGAGATTCCAATTAACCGCATGTGTGTCTATTTAATTGCCCTATGATTTTCCTGTCAAATCAGCTCTAATGAGATTTTAACTGAGTGGGGGACGGAGGGGGGTGGTGCTGGGACTGCCGAGCCCTTTACGGTGTCGTGGGCTAGTCGATGAATCACCAAGGATGGAAGATGCCCACTTGAAGACCCCAAAGAAGTACCCTACTAAGCTCAGTCCAGACAGTTGTCATGCTGATGCGCTAGAGATACTGCACTGTGGTTGATGCCTGGAGCCAGCATTGCAGCCATTGTGTGTGCTGATGTGCCAGGGAGGCAAAATAGGCTGATCCCTGGAGCTAGCATTACACATCAGCCATCAACACCAGACAGAAGTATATCTACATCATCAGATGGAAGGAAATGCAGATGGATCATATTAGTTTACAATAAAAGAAGCTATGTCTTAGTTGGTGCTTCTCTTGTCGAAAGAGCCGAGTCCAGTATCACCATGAAGTTTTAACACCTAATCTCATGTAATGGAAATCATAAGGGAGTATACTCAGGGTATTGTAGATCCAATCCTGCAGTTGGGCAAAAAAAAAAAAAGCTTCCTCAATGATATAAAAAGACATTACATCGTTGGCTTGCAGATAACATAGAAAGTCTCTCTTACTGTACATCTGATTTAAGTTTAAGGTAACATCCCATTTTGTTTGATGTTAAAGCTATATTTTCTGAAATGATATTTCGTAGGGTGAAAATACATGGTTGTGATGAATTTCTTCGATATTTGTGTGAAAAGTTATATTTACAGGAGCTTATTTCTGATATTTAATTATGATGACCTAATAATGATCATGTTACTACCAACTATGACACAATACATGAATAGCTAGCTTACATTGGCTCCTGGCTATTACCAAAGTCTGTTCCTACCTTTCCCTCCCAGAGGCAGAGATACTTTGTCATGCATTTGTCTCCTCTCGACTCGACTATTGAAACTCTCTATATGGTGGTCTCCCGCCACGCACCATAAACCAACTGCAGCTAGTTCAGAATGCAGCTGCCAGAATTCTCACCAGATGTAAAAAATGTGATGTTGTAAAACGCTTTGTGATGGTGGTCCACTATGTAAAGCACTATATAAAATAAATTGATTGATTGATTGATTGATTACATGCGACAGGTTGTTCTTTACATTACACCCTAGTTCATCAACTATAGCCTCCTGACACTAGTTGTTTTACAGTTGATGGTTTCTGGCTAAAATCCCATGGTTGCTGATTGTTCAGTTTTTACTCTCCCATTCTGATGTTAATTAATTTGTTTTTGTGTTGATTTGTTTTTACTTTAGCAAATGTAATTCTGTGTAATGTAATGAAGTGAGCTGGGGATCAATTCTGGAATGTACAACTTAACATGTGACAAGAATCCTGCTCAGTGCACATGATCATGTACACATGTTTCATTTTTATTAACTACATAAATCACACAGCAAAAAGCGGCCCACCTCAGAAAAGCCTACTCATTACACAATGCTTCTCAGTTCTTTACAGACAGGATGTTTGATAGAGACGTGGTTGGAGTTTATGTGTCAACTGGGACATAGAGGTATTTATCCACGGCATATAAATCGATGCACTACTTGTTCAATTACATTTCATAATTGGCAAATTATGAATCTCTTGTTTATGTCAACTACACATTTGCAAGCCAAGGGGTGGATTCTAAAACTAAGGCAAGTGTGTATTCTAAGAAGCTGCAAAAACTGTGGGACAGTATTGTTTGTTGTTTCTCCTATGCAGCATCATTTAATATGTTTGTATGAAATCTATTTAAAACAAAGCCTACAAACTGTCAGCAAAATATATAACTGGCAGTCACTCAACAATGGAGCATTTGTATTTGTAGCATCCAATAATGTACGCGAAAACCTAGCACATTTATTGATTAAGTGATGTAAGACGACAACAGCCAGTTGTCGTGTGACTTGAAAAAGAAAGAGACAGCTGCAAAGATTTTGTAGAACACTCTGCAAAGGTTTGTTTATATTTTCTTCAGAATTAAACATACAGTTAAAAAAAATATATTATGAATGAGTGATTAACAAATTAGCGTATCCAATACCAGTACTGTTTTAATAAAATATATTTTAAAACATCTTTCCTACAATGTGTTTAAAGGCTATACATCCTACACAAACACACTGGAGCATGTAAAAAGTAATTACATCTTTATGATTGACTTTCATTATGTTTTTTTCTAATGGATATTGATTCATCAATCATTGTCACAAAGGGTGTCGGCTATTTCAACCTTTTGAATTCTCTATTTCAGGCAATAGATTTCAATACATCCACGTTGGTGACATTTATAAAAAGCTCCTCACTGGGCTTTTGAATTAAAACTTATCCAGCAGTGTTTTGTGCAACACAGCACTCTGAATATAACTCTCAACACTTCAGGGAAAAGTTCATGCTGTCTTCAAATGACCTTTTACATGAAAAATTGGCCAAGGCTGTGTATAAAACAAATGATATTGCATTCGGTCGTCTTTAATTTCAATTCCATGGCTTGCAATAGGAAGAGTCATGGTTTGAAAGAAATTATTTACTTTCCTTTTGATGTATTAGATATGTATGTGTGTTATCCCTGGCTTTTTCATACTTGCCAATCCTGGCTCCTTGGCACTTTCTTGGCTAAGCTGCAAACTGCTCATTGATTTTAAAGGTCATGGCACCAAAAAAAAAAAAAATGCTTATTGTACATTAGGATCATTGTGACATATACTTTGTATTTCCATGCCTTTTTCACTATCTAACAGTCACTTTACTGAACCCTCCCCTAAAGTCTCTGCTGCAGAGTCTGCTTCGTGCTGCCTCACAGCATGACCAAGGCTCCAGCACTGACATCTAGCAGCAGCAGTGATAACCACTCTGAGAGGCTGAGCACTAGCACAAACAATTTGATACAAGCTTTCAAAAATACATTTAGCTAATTTGAATAAAATCCAGATGTAGGTGTTGATTTGTTTAGTGCTTTGTTTTATATTAATCACTTGTTAATAAGTGCACATAAGGTTTAAATGTACAGTCTCATAATTAGAACTCTGATTACATAAATTTCCTCATAACACATTGTGGCAGAGCAGAGCTTCGCCCTATATAGATTGGCAGGGATGGGGTTAAATTCCCCTACCTGCCTGGATTTATTGTGTTCAGGTGGCTGGGGTTGATTGGAGTAATTAACAATCAATCAGCACCCAGCCATCTGACATAAAAGGAGGCCTCAGCTTCCCATTTGGGAGAGGAGGGAGCTGAGGAAGCAAGTGGATGGTTGCGCTTGCGCTTGCGCTGTTGGCTGTTGGCTGTTGGCTGTTGGCTGTTGGCTGTTGGCTGTTGGCTGTTGGCTGTTGGCTGTTGGCTGTTTGCATGAATCTTCTGGTCCAGTGAAGGCATCCCCCAGCCTGGAAACCTTTATTTTTGTAAGTCTTGTTTTGTGTTATGTTTTTTGTGTATAAATACCTTTGTTTAGGCTCTTGTGTCCTTTTATTTTGTGTTTACTTGTTAATAAAAGTATTACTTTTTTGAACTGCACTCTGTCTCTGGACCTCTATCAACTTGCCAGCCTGTCACACACATATTTAACACAATATCTTATACAATAATCCTTATAAACACAATTCTATGATATGATAGAATTGTCTTATCGCACACCATGGAGTGGGTTATTTCACTTATAAAATACATATACTTTTTTTGTAAAATAATTACACAAACTAGCTTTTTCAAGGAAAAGAATAAGAAACATATTATATATCCTTCCACTGAGAAAAAATAGTCTCTTAAGTCTTTTATTGAAACATGCATTTTGTACTTTTTTTATTTACCAAAAACATTACATTGAATATTGCCATTTATATTAACATTTCTGAGATGAAATGACATTTGTGAATTGAAAGCAGACTGATTTCTCAAATCTGAGGGAGGATTCATGGAACAGCCAAACACTGCACTGTAGTGAGGAGGGGCTTCTGAGGTTTTTTTGTAGGAAATGATCCTACTCAAGCTTTGCGGTCATCAGAAAAGCTGACCAATAATTTCTGACACTGTTTTCATACCAATGGCCGGTAACCAGCATAACTTCCCTAGATTGTAAACCAGCATTAGATGATATGTGGACTAAACCACTTACATGTCATTTTGCACAGTGCTGCAGTCCTTCCCTTCCACAGTAGAATTCTATGCTGATCCCGACCTTGTTTAAAAGCCCAACGATTGTGTCAGCAGAGAGCAGGAGAGATTTGCATTTTGTTTTAAATAGGTTTCTGAAATCAGAAGGTAGTGTTGAGATGTATCTGTGTCGAGTTTAAACATTGCATACTCACAGTCAGTTTTATGTGGTGATATTTAGTTTAATAAGTAGAATCCGCTGCTGTGTGTACATATATATATATTCAGACCCCTGATATATATACCCATCAGATGTATTCAGACCCCTGACCAATTTTCTCATATTACTGAACTACAAATGGTACATTGAAATTTCATTCTGTTTGATATTTTATTTTAAAACACTTAAACTCAAAATTAATTATTGTAAGGTTACATTGGTTTTAGGTTTGGAAATATTTAAGAAAAATAAAAAACTAAAATATCTTGCTTGCATAAGTATTCAACCCCTGTGCTGTGGAAGCTCCCAATTTGCACAGATGAAAGTAATTGCCCTAATGAGGACACAATTACCTTACCATTGGCCTCCACCTGTGAACCATTAAAGTTGCTGTCACATTTTTGGGATAAAAACCCCACTGTTGAAGTATCATTGGTAAGGCTGTGAATCTGAATGAAAATGAAGACCAAAGAGCATTCAACAGAAGTTAGAGATAAAGTAATACAAATGCATAGATTAGGGAAAGGGTACAAAATAATATCCAAGTGTTTGCACAGTTGGATCAATAATCAGGAAGTGGAAGCTGCATCACACCACCCAGGCACTGCCAAGAAAAGGCCGTCCCTCAAAACTCAGCACTCAAACAAGAAGGAGACTTGTGAGAGAAGCCAGAGAGAGGCCAACAATCACTTTGAAGGCGCTACAGAGTTCAGTGGCTGGGAGTGGAGTAATGGTGCACCAGTCAACCATATCAAGAGCTCTGCATAACACTGGCCTGTATGGGAGGGTGGCAAGAAAGAAGCCGTTACTCAAAAAGTACCATCTGAAAGCACGTCTGGAGTTTGCAAGAAAGAATGAGAGTGACCCAGCTGTGATGTGGGAAAAGGTTTTGTGGTCAGATGAGACCAAGATAGAGCTTTTTGGCCAAAACTCAAAGCGCTATGTGTAGCGCAAACCTAACACTGCCCATGCCTCAAGACACACCATCCTTACAGTGAAGTATGGTGGTGGCAGCATCATGCTGTGGGGATGCTTCTCTTCAGCAGGGACTGGGCCTTGTTACAATTGAAGGAAGAATGTATGGAGCAAAATACAGGAATATACTGCAAGAGAATCTGCTTCAGTCCGCTAAAAAACTGAAGCTTGGGAGGAAATTCACCTTTTAGCAGGACAATGATCCGAAGCACAAGGCCAAAGCAACATTGGAGTGGCTCAAGAACAAAAAGGTGAATGTCCTGCAGTGGCCCAGTCAAAGTCCTGATCTCAATCCCATTGAGAATCTGTGGCACTATTTGAAAATTGTGGTCCACAAGCTTTGTCCAACCAACCTGAACAACCTGGAGCAAATCTGCCAAGAAGAATGGGCCAAAATCACTCCGACACTGTGTGCAAAGCTGGTACATACTTACCCCAAAAGACTTAAAGCTGTTATTACAGCGAAAGGTGGCTCTACCAAATATTAATGTGTGGGGGTTGAACACTTATGCAAGCAAGATATTTCAGTTTTTTAAACATGCTAAGTGAGACTCGTGCAGTGATTTCTCAGATGGCTTTTGAATAGTATTACTGTTACTGCTTGTCTCTGAGGTTTTTTTTTTTGTTCTGTTCTCTGACTAAATAAATACCACAGCATATTTGCCAATTTTTTTGTAATTCTTAGTGACAGAGATGAAAAGAAAAAATTGTTGAGTGATTTAAATGCTGTTTCAGTTGTATGTTGCCATTTTTACCTACAGAAACACTGTTTAGATAATTGTTACTATTAAGGCGTAGTAATATTAATAGATCAGGTAAGTAAGTTGGTCTATGATGTCATAGCCGTGCGGTAAGACAATTATTACCGCATGGTCATGTGATCTTGTTCGGCCAATCACAGCACTTAATTTATCCAAGCCATTTTATAAATGTGTATACCTGCTGCACAGTGGAGAGGAAAAAACCCTTTGCTCTTAGGGGAAAACCTCTGGTGGACCCGGTGGACAGGTAGCCCCAACTCCAGTCATGCTAACAATATTTTGATGGGCGATGTCGGTAGATGATGACCATATATATGAATCCACTGCTGAGGAAGTCCAGCACCCCATAGTTTTTGATTGTGTAGATACTGATGTTGGTCTTGGCTGCAGAAGTGGCTAAATGAATGAGGGGTATATAATTGAAGAGGCAGGCCTGCTTGGGAAACAAGGGTAGCAGGATGAGAGGAGAACCAGTGGTGAGATATTATTGTGCGGGAGAAGTCGATGAACAGTGGGTCTGATGGGAGAAATGGTTTCTTAGAGGCAAGGCACTTTGACATAGATGAGTAGGGGAGTACTGGCGAGTTTTTTTTTTTTTTTTTGAGAGTTGAATGAAATGTCCTTGGTGAAGCTGATAGATTTTAATCGACTGCTGAGGAGGCTTGACACCCTTTACACCCCATATTCTGGAAACAAGGACAAAGAGATGAGATGCTAACCACCCTATGTGTTAGTTACAGGATCGATCAGCAGTTTGCTACTATCATGTCTGCTTTAAATGGAAAAGGTGAACTCACATTCAGAGATTTGGGTTTCACAACTTCAGTCATTCTCCTAATAGTGGATCTCCTTAACTCATAATCAAGACAGATATCCAGTCTCGTACCACGTCTCTCACCATGTATTAATGCTTGTAGTATTTGAGACGATGAGCAGACAAATGACTAGATAGCTGAGGAAGTCAAGCAACCCACATATTTATTTAATTTATTAATTGGAGATTAGTGTTAGCCTTGACTGTGTAAATGGCTGCCATGATCTGAGTACTTGAGGAAAGGTGGAGCATTGGAAGCTCTGGGGTAGGGCAGTTGCAGATTTAAACATTAAACTAAAGCAACTTTTTTTTTTTGCATGCTGCAGTAGTGAGCAGATCTGAAGAGGGAGCAGAGATCTGCGTTAGTGAGGAGCGATTAACAGTAGATGACAGGATCTGCTGAGCAGTGCAGAGATTTGAGGAAGTAAACGATGGAGTACTGTCAGTAGTGTACAATGGCCTGCTGTAGAGAGCAGAGATCTGCTGAAGCAGTGATCTATAATACTGCATGTTGGACTGCCATCGGTAGAGTGCGGAGTTGGGGCTGCCTTTGGGTAGAGATGAAGAATGCAGAGATCTGAGGCTGCTGCAGAACCTGAGAGGATGAAGAATGCATTGCTCTGTGGCTGCTGCAAAATCTATTGATTTGATCAGGAGCAGTCTATGAGTGTATTTTCCATTGCGGGGTAGGAGGACGCTTTGACTGAAACGTTGATAATTTTAGGACTTGGTTCCGTATCTAACTGGCGGCTAACATTGAATGAAATGATGACTTTGAAAGTTGAATAAAGTGCCTTGATGAAGTTGGTAGGTTTAGGGGAGCAGAGCTACAGTGGCTCTTAAAAGTATTCACCCCCTTGGACTTTTCTACATTTTATTGTGTTACAACATGGAATCAGAATGGATTTAATTAGGAGTTTTTGCCACTGATCAACACAAAAAAAGTCCATAATGTCAAAGTGAAAAATAAACGGAGGGCCATGAATGGCACTATTGCGGGGCTGAAGACTGGATGGAGCAGGAAAGACTAACATTGGAGCTCCTGCAGCCAAACAGAGAAGCTGAATGATGAGAAGAATCACCAGAGCAGGTACGAAAATAAATGTTATCTTGGCAGCGCTGTGCAGACAAGTGGCCTGCAGTGAAAGGAGCGAGGCGATGAAGTTTAGGTATTAGCAAAGACGTGAAGCTGAAACACGAATGACAGAGTCTGACAGTTTGCTACAAAGCAAAAACACTAGACAGTGGAAGTGCATACGATTGTGGCATAAATAGACAATTCGTAATGATATTAATTAAGCAGCCCCAACTCCTGCCCCTGAATCTTGCTCAAATGCTAACATTTCCTGAAATGTAAGTATATATGTAATGTTGTAAAAAGTGCTTGGTTAACTTGATATTGCACTCAACTATTTCAAGATGAATCTTCTGATGGAGACTGGGTGGGATTTAAAAATGGCACAGGAAGACATGCAAGCAGTGGATAAACTACAAAACGCCCTGCTTTAGTAAGATTCTGAACAGAATAAAGGATAAACTCGCCATTAATTTATTATTGCAACAAGAATGGTAAGCTAGCTAAAGCGTTCATGATATATAATCATATTATATATATATATATATATAATATATATATATATATATATATATATATATATATATATATATATATATATATATATCAGTGTGATTTATATTTGACTCATGCCTTTCACTTTTCATCTCCATGGTGTTTCTGTATAAGTCACATATTCTTTTCAGGGGATGGTGCATGCACAGTTAATATGAATGCACAATACTGAATGTTATCCTCGTAGTAAACAGTGGCATATACTCTTTACGGATCCCTTAACCTGAGAGTTGACACACATTTAATATGTTAAAATTGCACACTAAAAGTAATTTATACTAAACAGGAATTTAAAATAAAAACAGGACTCAGTCAGCTTTCAGTAACTATAGTCGCATTTACTTAGGACTAAAAAAAATATATTTTGTGTGAAACTGTTGCACCAGTACTTTACTAACAGTAAATAAATTCCATGCAAAATCTATCAGTTATTACCATACTGCATTTTATTTTATTGAGCTTAATCCAATAATAATACAGTTTCATTAGTTATTTGTCACTGAGTGTAAAATACTGCCAAATTGCAAGAAAAAATGACTTTTTCTACCCAGGATCTGTGCACATTATAAGCTTGTATTATTTGGGGGCAATGTACAAAAGCAGGCTAAAATAAAAGCATGCACACTGCAAAGCTACACGACATGTAATAGTCAGTCATTCATGTCATAATACAGCCATGAGACACTATAATCTTTAATTTGTTTTAGAAATGTGATGAATCATTCATGCAATTTCCCAGTAAGGACAGTGCAGTCTTGTCACTGAGATGCTAAATACCTGAGATACTTGTTCCAATCAATATATTTTCAAATAAATTAAGTTTAAATCCTAAACCCTGACACTCAT
The DNA here is from genome assembly GCF_017654505.1 of Polyodon spathula. Lineage (NCBI taxonomy): Eukaryota > Metazoa > Chordata > Actinopteri > Acipenseriformes > Polyodontidae > Polyodon > Polyodon spathula. The sequence continues at coordinate 3,388,947 of NC_054535.1, forward strand.
AAGCCATATCTGAGTTGCAGAACAGTTTCATTTCTGCATATTCCTGCTCCCAGACACTGATTGCCATGACAGCCTGAGTTAAACTGACAGCAGAGAAGTCGCTTGTGACGAATCATGTCTCTGCCCACCTTCTGCCAGAATCAGAGTGCAAGTAGCTGGAGTATGTTTTTACCATTTAAAATGCATGCTTTTAAGAGAACTCATCACAAGAACTCATAATGCAAGATTACATTCCTAATTAGGACAAAGTGCCATTGAAGGTGATCAATTATTGATCACAAATACTGCTTTTTGAATTGTATATGCACCATTATATATCTGTTTCTTTAATGTCACTTGTCACATTATTATCAACCATAAGCATTTTATTCAAATGAGGTTCCAAGCTTTGCGCATAATAATGGTTTAAATGTTTTACCACAGAGCAAGCACTAAATAAATGGGTTTATATTGGCAGCCTGTGTGATATCATAATCAGCAAAGGTACTGAAATAAAGAAGGAATGTTACAAATATGAATTAATGTTAAGAAAGCACATTAGCTGATTATTTTATCGCCACAACCAATGCCTTCAATAAATTATTAAGATTTGTTCAACATCATTTTAAATAGGAAAGATTCAACAAAAATATGCAGTGCTGCAAGTAATTTTATTCAGAAGAATGTCTTTAATCAAGCCAGTGTGGCAACATTTTGCATTATTTACTTATTTGTTTGTTTGTTTGTTTGTTTGTTTATTATTAATATTATGTATTTTATTTGTGTTGAATGAAAAGCAGACTGTTTTGGCATACAGTATTAATTTGAAATTGACATCCCAATAGTTGTTTAAACACCTTGTTAAAGCATATCTAATTTTTTAAATATGATTGGGACAAGCAGGCCTAAGAGACAAGCAGAGAGTCCTGCAAATATGAAACTCCTGGTTAATGCAGCATGGTAACTTAACAACTTCAACAACATCCACACACATTTAAAACAATTACAGTAGTATATAAGCAGTGCTCTTTTTTTAATAATGCTACCAGTGAAACGTTGGTATATGTATTTCTCAACAATGGGATCCATTTTATATTCTGTACAATTCAGTGCTGTACATTTTTCTTCGGTTTAATGTATTCTATCCCTAAGTCATTTCGTAATATGTTACAGTTCTTGAAGTGTAACCATTTTACCACTACACAGGTGTCCAACATAATGAACATTTTATGTGACATAAAGTGTTTCCAGTCCACTAGACCAAGAAACGTAACCATGAACACCTCCAGGGTGTTCATTATTTTTGAAAGCTGAGTGACTGAATTTAAAATCAGATTTTTTTTTTTTTTTTGTGGCAACCATCAAAAGTTGTGAGGAAAAGTTTCTGTTAAAAAATTAAGCTATATAATAATTGCAAAGAGTATGTCAAATAATGAAAAGGCTAGTTGTTTTGCATATTTGTTGTTCTCTGGATAAGGTTTATAGTGCACTCTGTCATCCTGAATCCCATTGGCTGTTCTGAGCTGAGGGAATCCAATGAAATTCTTCTTAGGGGCCAGGTGAAAATGATGAGAACTATGTTCAGTTATGGCCTGTCAAACAGATTAACAAACTTTGCATCAGAGGAAAAACATCTTGTGATGGGGTACAGATGCCACTACAGATGCAAATACAACGCAGACTGGAGCAGTTCTTTCCCAGTAAAAAAAGCAGTCTTTCAGATGAACATGCTTTCTATCTGGTTTGTCCCTCTCTTAATACCCCTTTTAAGTCCCTCTCTTAACACCTACAGACATGATGAGGACATGCAACTTTACTTTCTATTTTTGGAACACAGGCTGGATGATTTATTAGCCTATGATATGTTTTTTCAAGCTGAGGTTTCGAGAGTTGAGTACCTCTGGGAAGAAAGTGGAAAACTGCTAAAGACACTGCTTAATTGATTTGTATAGTCGTATGTGATAAACAGAGCCAGTGATGTAACCACTTGCAGACAAAACTCTTCAAGAATTAATTAGGATTGCTACATCCAAATAAAAAACTGAAGATACCACTCTTAATCTACTTACACGGTTTACATATGTGATGAAGTATGCGGATGAAAAACAAACAATCGTGAATGAATGGAGCCAGTACCAAGTGGACTCTAAGCTGCCCGATTTCCAGCCAGGAGTGACCAAACTGGATGAGTGGTGGGGCAAGTCCTAGATCTTAACAAAATGGGGACACAAGAAAAGCAGTACCCAGCTCTTTTGAAACTGATTACGACAACAGAAGTTTCCTTTTTATTCTTTTAAAGTTCCAAGAACTGAACTGAACAAAATCATAACAAAACAAATTTTCAAAGAAAATGAATAACTTTTTACAAAACAAAAGAAAAAAATCCTAAATGAAAGATGATTAAACTGTTTTTGGCAGTAAAGTAGCAAAGAGATACTGTATATTGCTATGTCTAACCTGGATACTCTTGCAGCGCACATCTATCTCTAAACCCTTCTCCCATTACTTTCTCATAGCCTCCCTTTTATACTGAGGTGGAAATAACTCCTCCCCTTAGAAGAAACCAAATTCAAACAATTCACTTTAAAATCCATCTACATACAGTTAGCAACTATTAAATAAATATATCACAAAGTTATATAAAATTCCTAGGCTTTATATTAAAATTCCACCTAGAATTATTTTAACAAATGTGTGGTATGATCTGCCCCTCACAAACATGGTGGCACCTATGCACCACTGTGATGCTAACAAACGGCATTAACAACAAACACACTGGTAAGTATTTGCGTATTAATTTAGTTTTATTGGTACAGACAATTTAGGTTATTGAATAACAAACTATGCACTTTTCAGCAACCCTCACAAGGAAACACACACCAAGCATTCAGCACCTCCTTAAACTAACTTTCTATTTCTGTTTGTCTTTCTTTTTTCCTATCCTGGCATCTACCCGTGGCCTCCTCCAACCCCACAGGCAAGTGCAGTACCATTTTTGAGTTTTCCTAAATATATGAATTAAATATCATGAAAGTGTTTAATAGCCAGAATCGCAAAAATGATAAAGTTATAAACAGTTCCGACTTCCTTCTAACCCTGGGAATTAATTGTCTGGCCATCCAGTCCAGGGAACTCTGTTCGCTTTACACAGTGCCTTCACAGGTCAGGAGAGAGATTTATCACCAATAATCACTCTACCTCTGTCACAGGTAGATTTTCAAAAATTGGGGAATACAGAACCCATCTGTATTTAACATGTCCATGCCACCACAATTCAAAGCACAGTATATGCTCCACTGGACCAACAGTTAAATAACTGTAAAATGTATAGAGAGTTATTTAAAGACAATGACAGCTGGAAGTTCATTGTGTGTAAAATGCCTGTTTTCCCCCAAGAATGTTCAACATAATTGGTTTACAAGAATGTAACACATACCCAGTTAAGTGTTTAATTAACATTATTAGAAAGTTCCACTATTTTGCAGTTTCTCAACATTTAGCGTCCTTAAAAATGTGATAGAAATGCAGTTCAATTTAAATAAGTTAAAAGGACAATTAACTTTAAAACAAAAATCCTACATGCAAACGAGAGGTTGAAACAGCTAATTTCAGTCTGTGCCATGTGTTAAAATGGTAGGGCCTAATCTGTTGGATAAAGGCACTCTTGTTTTTATGTTTTACCAGTACATATATTATCTGGGCAACGATTACCAGGACATACGATTGTTAACAGATCACACCAAATGGTTTAGTATTATTAATTTTTAATTAGCACCAATGTATTATGTAATTTATTACAGTTACTATTCAGAAACAGAGAACATTACAGACAGTGTTATTTATTATTTTAAAATTCCTATATATTTTTGTCAGGTTATTGATTTATTTATTTTCATTTCTGCATATTATACAAGTCTGTTTCCACTATGTGTTACAGTTATGCATATAAAGAATTCACTTTAAAAAGTTATCCATTTTAATAAATAAAAAAACAACATACACTGAAGTGCTGCCATGTAAAATGTTCTTGATAAAATATCTGTATACACTATATGAAATCAATATCCACTACTTAGTAGTACCATCACATATTCTTACATGCTTTGCACTGAGGTTCCCGCTATTTGTGACTTGTTTCATATTGTCAGCTCTTATATTTCATACTTGATACACAGCATCTGTGGTGCAGGAATAGCTCTTACCCTGCTTAGGGTTGCTTAGGTCGCGAGGCCCAACAATGTAAGCGAGACTAGTAATAAACTACCACAAAATGGAGTATGCTTTAAATTAGCTGCCCCTTGAACGGTTTGTTTCTGTCACATATAGGCAAGATCACGTAAACGAGATCACATCATGGTAATATATAGTGTATATCATTTTTTGATTGTTTAACCCTTTCAGGACCAAGCATTTTTCAGTGGGATGCTCACCCAGGACCATGTGTTTTTTGGCTTTATTTGACTCCTATATAAAATCACTAAAAATCTAATTTTTACAGTAACATCTTTTTTTCAGAACACTCTATGGAACATTACAAAGTATTTCAGAAACCATACAAATGTTGCTTTTTTTAAAGACAATATTGTGTTCCTTTTTTAATGTAAAATATTTTTATATTATATATTCTGCTTAGACACATGTATAAAAACACATTATTCTACAATCTGAGGGACCTTACAATACTTTCTGAAAGTTTTGTTGAAAACTATTGATGTTTGGGCAAATTACAAGACATTGTTTTGCCTGAGTGATTGCAGTGACATTATACACGTTTATTCTCAGGGTCTTTAGTAATTAGTGTGCAGGTGCAGTCCAATGATACAAACAGACAACATGGTACCGGTGTTTTTATTTATAATCCAATAGTCTGATGACCTTGTAGTAAATAATAAAGAGCTTGCAGTACACAGCAATGTGTATTGCACAGTAATGATAAAGGCTTGCAGTCTTGTAAATAATAAACACAGTACTAAACACAATTAGACACAGACACAGGCCAAAGTGAGTGCTGTAGTGCTTCTGGTGAAGTATAATTTATTACGTGCAACAATGGTGAACAAGTAGTGCAGGGTTGTCCGGGTTTAGTGCTGGCCGTGGTCGACAGCTCTGAATCGTGTTAGCCGTCTAGTCTAGTGAACAATGAACAATAACCAAGTTTTAGACAGACAGACAAAACAAACACATTGCTAACGGTTCTCTATAATAATACACAGGCCCTTCTGGTTTCAGCGTAACCTTATATAAAGGAACAGATCATCCCCCTTGTTAATTGAGTGCGGATTCAATCTGAGGATGCCACATCGTTTCCCTTCCGGGTCAATGTATTTTGTGTACCCTGGGAATTAATTCGTGCCATCCAGTCCCTAAACACAGCACCCTCACAGGTCAGGAAGGAGATCTAATACAATCAGGCATGTTTTTTTTTCCTTATTACTGAAAATAATGGCATGAATTTTATTAATAAGTATTTATTTTGAGAAAATAATCAAGAGTAGTGTCCATTATTGCTTATAAAGACCCTGAGAATTAATGTGTATTATGTCATTGCAATCACCCAGGTGAAACAATGTCTTGTAATTTGACCAAATATCAATATTTTTCAAAAAAACTTTCATGAAGTATTGTAAGGTCCCGCGGGTCATAGAATGACACATTTCTGTACATGTATTGCTAAGCAGTACACATCATAAAAAGTACTTTATAATGTTCCCCAGAGTGTTGTGAAAAAAAGAACACCCTTTCCAAGATGCTATAGATTTTTTGTGAATTTTTTTAAGAAGAGAGTCAACTACAGACACAAAATGCCTGGTTCTAGGGGAGCATCCCAATGAAAAATGTTTGGTCCTGAAAGGGTTAATCCCCTATTTAAACCCCAAGCCTTGAGTTTGCTCTATCTTGTGATTTTTTTTGTTTTCCACCATCCTCCCCCACTATGCTTTCTTCTTTATTCGGCTAGTCCACCTATGCAACTGTGTCCTTCTCTGCATCCATCATCCATTTGGGGGTAAGTGAAACTCACTTCCTAACCTTAGAAAGCCAGCCAACACTGGCTTCATCCTCTGCGATGAAGGTTCTCTGTGAGTCAAGGGGGACCCCTGGACAAATTTATCTATCACTGTCCTCTTTCAATTTCTCGCCTCTAGATCCCCCTTGGGGGAAGTATAGGTTGCTTCCCAGCCTTGGAGACTGAATGGTTCAGTCTCACCTCCACGAGGGTGGCTCGCCACGAGTCACGGGGAATCTCCTTACTCTTCTCTAAGTTAGAAGCAAGTATTTTCTATTATCAATTTCCGAGGTCTCTTCATCTACGCAGCCCTCAGTCATGTCCAGTGAATACTTCTGTAATGTATATTCACTTCAGTGCAGTATACATGTTTACCTCCTTAAACTAAGATCTACCAGTTTTAGGCATGGTATACCTTTATCCTAAAAGTTGGAATCAAGCTCCATTCATATATCTACATGTTTCTCAAGCATTGCATTGTTAGCTGTTAGCTCAGACTAAAGCATTGTTATCAAGTAGAAACATATCATAGATCAATTGTAATAAATACATATTATAGACTTTGCTGTTTATTTTTTTTAAACTGTGCTCTGCTGAAAAGAAATGAAACAGAACCAAACTCCTTGCTGCCCTAGATCCCTACCACTCCCTGCTCTCCTTCTCCTCTAATCTCTCCTCTGCTAAACACTCCTATTTCCCAATCCACCACTAACAACCCCCAGAAACTATTCTCTACCTTCTCCTTCCCCCTCTACTCTCCCCCTTTTCCTTCCTCTTCTATCTCCTTTGACAACTTTACTTATTTCTTCTCCTCTAAAATCTCTGATATCTGCAAACACTTTCACCTCTTCCTCACCTCAAACTCAACCTCTCTAAATCTGACCCTTCCTCATCTTCCCCCTCCTCTAACCTCTCTATCTCCATTCCTCTGGAATTTACTGTGCTCTCTCCCTTCTCTTCAGCCAAGAAGCTCGGAGTAACCCTGGACCCCTGCCTCGCCTTCTCCCAGCACATCTCCACTAGCATGCACCTGCCATTTCTTCCTGAACAAAATACGAAAAATCTGACCCTTCTTCAACTACTTCAAGCAACTCTTCGTCCAGGTCCTGGTACTCTTCCGCCTAGACTACTGCAACTCCCTCGTGGCTGGCCTCCCTGCATCCGCCACCCATCCGCTCCAGCTCATCCAGAACTCCACTGGTGTTCTCTCTGCCTCGCTTCTCCCATGCTACTCCACTGCTCTGCTCACTCCACCGGCTCCCAATCACTACTTGCTTCCAGATCAAGACTCTTGTACTCGCCTACTGATGTCTTGACCAGACTGCACCCAGCTACCTCCAGACCCTCATCTCTCCCTACACACTCCCTGCACTAGAAGACTGGCTGTACCTCCTCTATGCTCCCCTGCCACCAGGGCCCGCTCCTTCTCCACCCTCGCCCCCCAGTGGTGGAACGAATTTCCTATGGATGTCAGGACTGCCCAGTTCCTGACCACTTCCAGAGCTTCCTCAAGACACACCTCTTCAGACAACATCTGTAAAACTCAACTCTCCCCTTCTGGACTATATAGCACTGCCTTTAATGCACTTTAACTTGCTCTTCTCTGCTCCTTATTTTACTGTATTTAATCCTGCACTGAACCCAATCTGTAGTATTTTGTATTTCACTTGCACTCGTATCTCATATCAACACTGTTATCTGCTCTTGAACTGCCCCGATATCAAATTGTACTGTATTTTGTATTTGCTCTTATTGGGACTGAAGTTTTTGTATTTTGTATCTTGCTCTTAATTGTGCTGTAACTCTTGATATGTATTTTTTGTATACAACTGTAAGTCGTCCTGGGTAAGGTCATCTGCTAAGAAAATAATAATAATAATAATAATAATAATAATAATAATAATAATAATAATAATAATAATAATAATAATAATGAAATTACATTATTCTATTTTACCAAACAAATATTTAAATTTCTGGGAATACTGATAGTGGTAGTATGCTTTGGAAAATATTATTCATCTGGATTACTGCTTTATACAGTCTGCATTTGAAATGTTATCGTCTTTCTAACAGATTCCTTCAGTTCCTTTCAGCATGTTCATAGGCCACTCTCCTGGGCAACAAGGTAACAAATGACTAAAGCTTTGGGAGTTCAATAAGCTGGTGTTGTCCGAACACTTCAGACTATTTGGTGCAGAAATCTCCACATTTATCATCCATACTCAGTGCCTGCTGTGACACTGACATCAAGAGTCCTCTGTGAGTCATGTTTCACACTTACTTAAATGGCCTGCTGTGGATTACAACAACAATTCACTTTGTTTCTGTATATTGCCCAAAGGCTATTGTACAAAACATTAAAATGTAAATCTCCCTTGACCCATTAAGTGTGTGGAAGACTCAGGCTTGGCTTTCAGAATCAATCCTGTGGTGGATTGACAATCCAGGGAACAGGGACATCATGGGAAGGATTAAACTGCAGTCGACCTGAGTGGTCCAATTCAGGTCCGATCCAACAGCTAGCAGCCTGTAACATTTCATTAATCAGCTCACACACACAATCGATCACATGAAAAAAATATACATGGGGTCTTTTTAATTGATCTGTCTTTATTCACACCAGGAATGTTTTAAAGGTCATGCTACTTAAGACAGCTTGACCTCTTGACCACATTTCTCAGGCTATTATGCAGTGCAAATTGGAATTCAATCTTTTTAAATATTATAATTAATATATATATATATATATATATGACTCCACTAAAACCACAACTGTTACACCATGAACAGAACAGCTTATATTATAACTACTGTGTAATAAAATATACACTGAATGTACATGCTTTAACACGTTTGAAAGAAAAAAACAACACAAACACAATAAACATCCTGAACAGACTGTATACTAGACTCTCCTTTCACAAGTAATAGGGTTATTTCGATCAAAAAGCGAAAGTATATCTATTGTCCCAGTATTCACGTTTACAATTACTCTGGAGTAGGCACTGATTAACATTTAGGGGTAGACATACTAAAGTGTTGCGTCTGTCGCAATCGTTGCAAACCACATGCAAACCAAAAAGAAGTGTAGCATGCAATGTACTAAACAAACGCAACACTATATACTGTATAGACTGTATTTACAGTATAATTGTAAATCTCGAAAAACTACTCACTTCTAAATCTTTTGTAGTCGTCTTTGTATTACTTTAATATAAATACATGTTAATTTGGATTCATATGTTGCTTTTTCCTGACTTTATGTGAACGAAAAGACACACATTTGCCCATTTTCCCATTGGAAATAGTGATATTTTGAAATATCACTGTCCTGGTCACAAGCAAATTTTGTGGGGAATAATAGCCATGTTCTATACTTTTGAGGCATAAGCAATTAGAAAATAACACTTACTACCCAGGAACAAAAAAAAAATAATTTTTTGTTACAGAGTGTTATGAAAAGCTTTTTGGGGGTGAAGGTTGAAGCTCCACTATAGAATCTGATGGGATTTAACTGCCTTTCACTTTTTACATATATAACAGTATTAAAATAGGTCAAATGAAAATAAAAACTGCTTCAGCAAGTAGATATTTATGTGTATATAATAACAATACCATACTAATGCTTTGTTTTTAATTGTTTTGCATATTGTTGTTTGTGATGTGCAGTACAAAATAAAACAAACAGTAATTCTAAGTGCCTATGTACAGTGGCTTGCAGAAGTATTCACCCCCTTGCAAAGTTTTCACATTTTGTTGAACTACAGTGGCTTGCGAAAGTATTGACCCCCCTTGGCATTTTTCCTATTTTGCTGCCTTACAACCTGGAATTAAAAAGGATTTTTATTTGGATTTCATATAATGGACATACATAAAATAGTCCAAATTGGTGAAGTGAAATGAAAAAAAATTCTAAAAAATAAATAATGGAAAAGTGGTGCTTGCATATGTATTCACCCCCTTTGCTATTAAGCCTCTAAATAAGATCTGCTGCAACCAATTACCTTCAGAAGTCACATAATTAGTTAAATAAAGTCCACCTGTGTGCAATCTAAGTGTCACATGATCTGTCATATGATCTCAGTATATATACACCTGTTATGAAAGGCCCCAGAGTCTGCAACACCACTAAGCAAGGGGCACCACCAAGCAAGCGGCACCATGAAGACCAAGGAGCTCTCCAAACAGGTCAGGGACAAAGCTGTGGAGAAGTAAAGATCAAGGTTGGGTTATAAAAAAATATCCGAAACTTTGAACATCCCATGGAGCACCATTAAAGCCATTATAAAAAAATGGAAAGAATATGGCACCACAACAAACCTGGCAAGAGAGGGCCGCCCACCAAAACTCACAGACCAGGCAAGGAGGGCATTAAGCAGAGAGGCAACAAAGAGACCAAATATAACCCTAAAGGAGCTGCAAAGCTCCACAGCAGAGATTGGAGTATCTGTCCATAGGACCACTTTAAGCCGTACAATCCACAGAGCTGGGCTTTACGGAAGAGTGGCCAGAAAAAAGCCATTGCTTAAAGAAAAAAAAAAGCAAACACATTTGGTGTTTGCCAAAAGGCATGTGGGAGACTCCCCAAACATATGGAAGAAGGTACTCTGGTCAGATGAGACTAAAATTGAGCTTTTTGGCCATCAAGGAAAACGCTATGTATGGCGCAAACCCAACACCTCTCATCACCCCGAGAACACCATCCCCACAGTGAAGCATGGTGGTGGCAGCATCATGCTGTGGGGATGTTTCTCATCGGCAGGGACTGGGAAACTGGTCAGAATTGAAGGAATGATGGATGGTGCTAAATACAGGGAAATTCTTGAGGGAAACCTGTTTCAGTCTTCCAGAGATTTGAGACTGGGATGGAGGTTCACCTTCCAGCGGGACAATGACCCTAAGCATACTGCTAAAGCAACACTCGAGTGGTTTAAGGAGAAACATTTAAATGTCTTGGAATGGCCTAGTCAAAGCCCAGACCTCAATCCAATTGAGAATCTGTGGTATGACTTAAAGATTGCTGTACATCAGCAGAACCCATCCAACTTGAAGGAGCTGGAGCAGTTTTGCCTTTAAGAATGGGCAAAAATCCAAGTGGCTAAATGTGCCAAGCTTATAGATACATACCCCATGAGACTTGCAGCTGTAATTGCTGCAAAAGGTGGCTCTACAAAGTATTGACTTTGGGGGGGGGGGGGGGGGGGGGTGAATACTTATGTACGCTCAAGTTTTCTGTTTTTTGTCTTATTTCTTGTTTGTTTCACAATAAAAAATATTTTGCATCTTCAAAGTGGTAGGCATGTTGTGTAAATCAAATGATACAAACCCCCAAAAAATCCATTTTAATTCCAGGTTGTAAGGCAACAAAAGAGGAATAATGCCAAGGGGGTTCAATACTTTCGCAAGCCACTGTACAACACTGTTATATGAGGAGGAGGTTAAATGTCAGCGATATTGCAAAGAAAGTGTCCTAAATGAAATTTAATGGTTGCATAAGTATTCAGTCCTTTAAGTCAATACTTGGTAGAAGCACCTTTTTCAGCAATTACTGCTATGAATCTTTTTGGATAAGTCTCTACTATCTTTGCATATCAGGATGCTGACATTTTTGCCCATTCTTCATGGGAAAATTGCTCCAGTTTTGAGAAGTTTGTTGGGGATCGTCGATGGGTACAATCTTCAAGGATCCCCATAGATTTTCGATTGGATTCAAGTCAGGACTTTGACTGGGCCACTCAAGAACATTAACTCTGTTCTTGTTCAATCACTCCAGTGTGGATTTGGCCTTGTGCTTCGGGTCATTGTCCTGCTGAAATGTGAATTTCCTCCCCACTTTCAGAGTCTTGGATGACTCAAACAGGTTTACCTGAAGGATTCACCTATACTTTTCACCATCCATTCTCCCCTCTATCCTGACAAGCTTCCCAGTCCCTGCTGAAGAGAAGCATCCCCATAACATGATGCTGCCACCACCATGCTTGACAGTTGGGATGGTGTTGAATGGGTGATGTGCAGTGTTGGGATTGCGCCAGACATAACGCTTGGAATTTAGACCGAAAAGTTCAATTTTTGTTTCGCCTGACCACAGAGGCTCTTTGAGTAATGGCTTCTTTCTTGCCACCTGTCCATATAGGCCAGCTTTGTGTAGGGACCTGCTTATTGTTGATGTGTGAACACTGACTCCCATCTTTGCAGATCTCTCAAGGTCATTGTTGGCTTCCAAGTGACTATCCCAAACCAGTTTCCTGCTTGCCTGGCTGCTCAGTTTGGGAGGGTTACCTGTTCTGGGTAGTGTCTGAGTGGTATGATGCATTTTCCGCTTTTTAATGATGGACTTTACTGTGCTCAGAGGGATAATCAGTACCTTTGAAATTTTCTTGTACCTTTCTCCTGCTCTGCACCTCTCTACCACTTTATCCCTGACTTGTTTTGAATGCTCCTTGGTCTTCATGGTTGCTTTGTTGGATCACTATGTGAGTTACAGCTTGAAAGTCTTTATATACCTGAAGGAAATTATCTACAAGTTAAACCACTTTGAGTATACACAGGCTGAAACCATTTCACTAATTTTGTGATCTTTCAAACAAATCATTTGCACCTGAGCGGATTTAGGGCTGCAGTAGCAAAGGGGTTGAATACTTATGCAATTGAGATTAATCTGTTTTTCTCTGTAAATCTTACTTATTTAGATTCTATATGCATTTTTTAACGTGGAGTAACATTCTATATGCATTTTTTAATCAATGTGGATTAGTTTGTGTAGATTCTACATGTGAAGTCTAATTTGAAAGAGTCGTGGAGTACGCTCAGATGCCAACAAAATGTGAAAATTTTGCAGGGGGGGGTGAATATTTCTGTAAACCACTGTATATTACAGCTAAGGAATACACAGTTAGACAGTAAAAATGGGGAGCCAACTCCAGGACTGCAATATATCCAAATCTGCAGTATAGCGGGTGCTGATATAACAAGGGGTGGGTGTGTATATGCAATATACATGGGCATTTAGAATTACTGTTCGTTTTATTTTGTACTGCACATCATAAACAACAACATAAAAAACAATTCAAAATATTGTACTGTTATTATATACACACGGATTGCACAATAACACAAAGCAAATTAAATATCTACATGCTGAAGAGGTTTTTATTTTAGCAAATGAGGGGTTCAGATGTGGCAGCAATGCACTAACAAAAGCCACAAGGCTTTTTTTTGGGAATGGATTCTTTCAATGCAGCGGGTTTGTGCATTTGAAGAAGGACAGGAAGACTCAAGAAATCAATTGGAGACTGAAGTTGATGAGAATCAATTACCCTCCACAGTACAAATTAACACGAAATGCTGCTTTTTATACAAAAAATGAGAAAAAGCAGGTTGTGTAGAGGATTTATACTGGACCCTGACATCCCCGATAAAACGAGGGAGTGGTTGTACAGTATTTATTTGTTAGCCTATTTGTTTTTCTGTGGGTCTCTCGCTATATCATGGCCCTTGATATATAGTGAATTTACATTGGACCTTGACACCCATGATATATATATATATATATATATATATATATATATATATATATATATATATATATATACACACACACACACACACACACACACATATGACAAAACTGTACTATATGCCTGGAGCATTATATAAAATAAAATAAAAATACAAATGTAACTTGGAGCTTGTCTGGTGAGGTTTGATATTGCCTTATTATCCATTGGTCAGCTGAACTGGAGGTTTTTTTTATATATTTGGAATTGGCAATTATTTTTTCTCATTTTCTCCCCAATTTGGAAAGCCAAATTATTTTTTTTATTTCAACCTGGCTCACACTGATGTGGGAGAGACGAAGACGGACATGTGTCCTCCGAAATGTGTGCCATCATCCATCCGCTTCTTTTCAATCTGCAAGCCTGCCTTGCAGCCACCTCAGCCACCTACAACATTGGAGGACCACGCAGCTCTGGGCAACTTACAGGCAGGCTCACAGGTGCATGGGCAGTTTACAGGGTTTGTGGTGAGCTGAGGCACCTTGGCTGACCTAAGCACTCCCCACCTGGGTGGCGCTGCCAATTGTGCACTGCCCCCTGGGAACTCCCATTCATTGTCAGCACTGGAATAGCCTGGACTTGAACCGGCAACCTCTAGGCTATAGGGCCTTTATCGGAAGCGCCACTTGTGAGCCCCCTTTCAGTTGTTTTTTTTTTTATAGTTTTTATTTTTAGTAGAATAGTATCAATAAGACCATGGTTTATATATTAAAAGTGAGAAAATATACTTTTCTTTTTAATTCTTATGGTGGAGATCCTAATACTGCAGCACGGGTACTTTCTTGATATGGTTATTGTACTTCACTGTGTGAGTACAATGCCTAAATAAAAACTGAAATATTTCCAGAGTAACCTTTTTAAATGTCCAAATCTGTACACACGTCACATACAGAATTTAACAAAAACAGGGTTCAGAAAATGGGGGCTCGTTTGGCACCACACATTTTGTTCTGATGATTTTGATAAACAAGGTTGTATTGAACACACTTATACTGTTCACTGAACTGTATATTATGAACCTAATAAAACACCTTCCTTAGCCTTTCAAGATGCAGCATTTCAGGCCATTAGCTACCAGTGAACATTATACATATATCCTGCATCTCCCCAAGTTTCACACTTAAATACTAGTTATCCTCATTTTCACAGTATGTATGGGTCTCCCTCATAACATTTTGGGGGCTCCTATTAACAATGCAAATTATAAATCTGCTAATCTATTTAAAAAGAACATAACTAACTACAGAGAAATTATGTGCTATGTAAGAAATGTAAGACATAGAGAATAAATTTGTCGATTGCCTAAAGCCCTTGTCTGTTTTTACTTAAATCACAAGTGCTAATGGCCTCCGCTGGCAGATAATAACCTTTGTGGTGCTGAAAGAAGCCAACCCTTGCCTCTCCCCCTCATGTCATTATCTGCTAGTTATAGACCTACATGTTGACCATGAACTCTTCCATATGAAATGTGTGGATAATCAGGTTTTTGTCAATCACATGGAAGCTGTATGTTTGGTTAGATCTGTAATACAAAACATTATTAATGACTCAATTTTGTATACACTTGCTTGTCCAAGTATCACCTTTAACTGTTACTTATAGAACAGAATATGTCGTGTGCTTTATTGTCTCCTTTGGTTATCAATATGTTTCACAAGCAAGTAGGAACCTTACAATGGTAATTAGGTTTAGTCATACCACCTACAGATTATTACAGGTCTAAGAGAGAAACCATATACCTGGCTATGGTTTGACATCTTATTTATTATTACCTTAATTCATGCAGTGTTAACTTATGAAAGATTTACGATCCCTATATTTAACATACTAAAAAGTCCCCTCTGTAAGTTATATAGCCACAGTGGAGCTCATATTCTTGGACAATCTGTATAAATGCCAATATTACTGTATTCCTCTGAGTACAATGCTATACATGTTGATTTTTATTACTGGCAAGTGTTTTTAACATGAGGTTTGAAATGTCAATATTTTTGTTGCACACTTGAAACGGATCTGTTAAGAAGTACAGGGAAATGTATCCCCCAGACTTGTTCAGAAAGCTAGCGTGTGCTATGACAAGTTATTCAGAAACAGTGATAAACCCAAAAGAGGACATGCAGCATTTTAATACGGATACACTGAATATTACTTTTATATTTATTACCATTTTTATTTTGAAGGTAGATAACTTTTTAACAATCAACTAATAAACTACAGTATTCAATTAAACCAAGTACTACTTACACAATTTCTTTATTTTATTTATTAAAATAATGTTGTAATTCTAACCTTTATTCATTTCCCATGGTACAGTATGTAATATAAATAGCATTTTAGGTCAGACTTAATCATGTCAATATGTTTAATTATAAAGCATAGCATACATCAGCTATTCATGTAGATCAAGGATTCAATTTTCTGAACATGAAGTTGTAAGACTCCAGTTCATTTGTCTTGCATGTGTAAGATTTATGTTACTACATTTTTCATCAATCTGAATGTTAATTATATTTTCTGTCTCATTGAGGAATCCTTTGCATTTAGATATTAGGCCATTCTTCTGTACAATGAAAAATGGAAAAGCTGCTTCCTACACTTTAAATTTAAGATCCAGTATCATAGTGTTAACATCATAGTGTTAAACTGTTTTAAGGCACCTGCAAACCTTTTAATGCTGTATTTTACGATTTTCTTGTTTTCCATTTTGGAGAGACACGACTCCCTGTTCAGTTACCTCAGCCAATCCTTCATGCATTTTCAATTTCCATCCAGGAAATACAATTCCAGCCATCAAAGCACAACTTGAAATAACACTGACTTGTTTTCAAAAGACCTCAGGGATCAAGATCTACCTGTACACTATTATAAAAAGTAACCAGTCATTCATATAATGCCACTTTATCACTGGAGGAGAGTGACACTCAGGTTATCTTTTCTTCTAAAATAATATTAACAGTACAATTTCTTAAAATCATGTTTGTTATAAACATTTCAAATCATTTATTAAGATGTGCATTTTCAAGACCTGTGAGCCTTACCACTGTCAAGTTTAAAATGATAAATATAGAGGTTCCCAAGTGACGCATCCAGTAAAGGCGCTCTGTGTGAGTGCAGAATGTGCCTTATAGCCTGAACGTTGCCAGTTCGAGTCTGGGCTATTCCACAGCCGACCGTGGACGGGATTTCCCAGGAGGCGGCGCTCAATTGGCAGAGTGTCGCCGGGGGGTGGGAGGGGTCTAGGTCTGCCAGGGTATCCTTGGCTCACCGCACACCGGCGACCCCTGTAGTCTGGCCGGGTGCCTGCAGGCTTGCCTGTTAGCTGTCCGGGAGCTGAATTGTCCTCCTATGCTGTAGCTCCTGGTTGGCTGCATGGTGAATCCGCAGTGTGTAAAGAAGCGGGCGGCTGACGGCACACACTTCAGAGGACAACGTGTGTTCGTCTTCGCCGCTCCAGAGTCAGCGCAGGGGTGGTAGCAATGAGCCAAGCCTAAATAAATAATAATTGGCCATTTCAAATAGGGAGAAAATAAGAAAATAATTGGCAACGACTAAATTTTAAAAATAAATAAATAAAATAAAATAAAAATATAGGCAAAATAAAATATAGTGCACCCTCGCTATAACGATACTTTCGGGGTCCAAGCTTTTTGTTTGTTATATCGAGGGGTTCATTGTAGCGAAAGCACAATCAAAATGAATGATAAACTGCTGGAGTAAGTTCATTAGATGCTATTGTGAATAAAAGTAGAATTACATGTACCTGTTATTTCATGTATGGAGTACTTCGTTAAAGAATTAAAACGCAGTACAAAAAGCAAAAATCCTGAACTGAAGCTAAATTTTTATTCAAAATCAATCTGACACGAATCATTTCAAAGTGCACTAAATCTTAATCCAAAATTCAAGAATCCCAAACTGAGATTTTATTCCAAATCAACACGACATGAAAGCTTATTCCAATACCATTGATGGTAAAGGAGGAGCAGAATACTAAAAGCACACACAGAAGTGTGTCAAATAATAATACAAACAAAAGACTAAATCAAAAAGGAAAATTAAACACAATAACTAAACTACAAATAAAAGTTACTGCTTCTGCACCGTCCCCCGCTGTCAGTATTTGTATGGCTTGGGTCTGCAGCCTGTGCTTTGCTGTTTCCGTTCTATACTCTGGGGGGTTGTCCAGGGTTTCCCCGCTAACTATACACGTCCCCACTCGGGTACATAACAGATTTTCTCTTTGGCCTGTCTCTCCTTTTTGCTCCAGACACTGGCGATCTTCTGTATATAAAATCTAGAACCTCAAGAACAGGGCTCCCACTGTTGTTCTTCCTAGATGGACGGGGCTGAGGAATGGCAAACATTATTTATATAGGTCGAGCGACCTCCCCAAGGCTTGCCTCCCGACCACTCGGAGAGAGGGAGAGATAACACACCCTCATCTAACCTTTCCATGTCACTGGCTTACAGGGCTTCCGACCCCTCTACATGATCATGCATACTTCGATTGCATATTGGTGAATCTATACTTTAAATTAGAACCCAGTTTGAAGTCTCCTTTTGCTAGTTAGCATTAAAACCTTGAGTGTGTGAGAGTGTGCTTCTTTTAGCTTCTTTTGGAGACTGAAGTTGATGAGATGCAATTACCCTCCACTGTATGAATTAAAACGGTGTGCTGCTTTTTATAAAAAAAATGAGAAAAAGTAGGTTGCGTATTGGACCCTGACACCCACAATAAAACGAGGGAGTGGTTGTACAGTATTTGTTATTAGCCTATTTGTTTTTCTATGGGTCTCTCGCTATATCGCGGCCCTCAGTATATAACGGATTTATATTGGACCCCGACACCCGTAATATATCGAGTGAGTGGTGTACTTCTAGCATTAAAACCTTGAGTGTGTGAGTGTGCTTCTTTTAGCGCTAGTATGGTAGATTAGCGCGTTGCTAGGATACACACTTCAGGCCTCTACATTCGCGTTGGACAAGCCAAATCAGAAGTAGGCCTATTGTATTCATGTTTTCTTGATTTAAAAATAAAGGCAACACTTGTATTTATTTATTTTTTTAATCTACTAAATTTAACGATTATCTTCTTTTGTTTCAAAGCATGTTGTGTTTGGATTATATGGCAATATTATATAAACAGAAGCTGAATTAGTACAATAGTTAAATTAGTCAGGGTTTGTGAGATTAATTCAAATGTTTTACTTTGCTTTTGGACATAAAATGTTAACAGTAATGAACAACCATTGTTCAGATAGAAATGACTTCTTTTAAAAATAGTGTTTTTTTATTATTATTAAAGTGTTAACCCTTTGCCACCGGACCGTTTTAATTTCGTACATTTTTGACCAGTTACACACCCTGTGTTCTGTGATATTTCACAGCAGTAATAAGCCGTGTGGTGATCAAACCAGCCCTTCTGAAGCTTGTTATTGAGTAAACCTAGGCCCTAGAAACAAACAAAAAAAAAAAAACATATTTCCCTCCATGTATTTTTAATGATACGCTTCAAGAAAGTCGTGGACAGGAAATGCAATCGGCAGCGCCGACTTTGAAGCCGAGTTACATAGGAAGTTCGAGGCCATGTAAACACAGCAGGAAGACAATGCAGACATTTCATCTACGGTTGTTTTGAAGGTAATTGTCTCATGAACTTGTAATTCAATACGTGTTTCGATTCAATATGTAATATTGATTTTTTTTGGTGTTATATGTATTGTTTTTCTTTTTCTTATAGACTAGAGCTCTTATAGACTAGCTGCCTGTGTTTGACAGTGAACGTACATTATTTGCTTGCACTGACTGCAAAACTTTATTGCATTTTACATGCAAAATTGGTTTGTATGTATTTTGTATTACATGTATTGCTTTATCATCATAGTTTTTTTGTATCGACAGTGTTTTTTTTTTCTTCTGCTCATTATATACTTTTTCTTTAATTTTTACTTGCTGTGGTCGCAACATGTAGGCTACGCTCTTCTGCTTTACATAAAATAGCTTGTTTTCATACTTGTTTTTGCTATTTGTGGTTGTATTGAACTTTTTTCTATAACGTTTGCTTATAATAATATAGTAATACGATTAGTATTTGCTGCATGCTTATTTATTTTACAGTGTATACTGAAAATAAAAGAACGTGCTTTTCGTGCAGTTTAGTAGATGTAAGAAATACTTTTAATAATAATAATAATAATAATAATAATAATAATAATATAATAATAATAATAATAATAAATACTAATAAACAACTGCATTTTCACTTGTATTTGTATATTTCCAGTGTAAAAGGTTTGGCATGAGACTTGACAAAGTACTTATGATATTTTGCTTAGTCCATCCAACTTCCATAAGATGGCGATGTTTGGACAAACCCTTGTAGCTTGTCAACTGTAAAAATTATTTGAAATCTGTGTTTTTATTTGAAATCCTCATAAAATTTCGCAACTGTATTATCCAGATTTTTCTATCAAACTTGGAAAGTGGTCGATATTAGCAGTCCTGTGGTAAAGGAAAGTAAACCTTGAAGAGAAGTAAACAATGTGCATACTACTTGTTACTGTTTGTTTGTTTGGCCCTTGTGCCCTTTTTGTTTGGTGTTTTGTTTTGTTTAAATTTGTTGTTTTATTATTTAAATAAAAAGAACTAAACGCCGTAGCGTTTCAGTTTTGTCCCGCCATTCCTTGTTTTGACTCTGCCTTTCTGGTCTGACCTCACCCTGGCAAAGCCATCCTGTCACACAGTCTTTTGACATTGCACTTAAATTGACTTGAACCAATTTTTTTTTGAAAATTTGAAAAACAGAATAGAGTTTCTAGTAACAGTTTAAAAACAAAAAACACTAAATTATTAATGGAATAAAATGTTGCATTTCGAAACTAAACCTATGTATTTTTTTATTTCTTTATTTATTGGTGTTGAACATGTAGGAAGAAAAAGTATTTTAAACAAAAGAAAAAGGTGTTTTCCTAAAATGTAAACCTCAAAAAGGGGGGAGCGACTTTTACGCCACTGCAACCTATAGAACGATTTTTACAGTAAATTATATAAAATGTTGTGCAGAAAAACTTAATGGGGTGACCACTATTTCAGATAAAAGTTTCTTAATCCATTCAAAGTTTCTAGTCACCAAGAAAAGCTACAATTATTTCATCATGATAGTACAGAGTTAAATGCAAATGTGGAATAGACTAGCATATTTATAATTTATAATTTTTTTTTTTTTTTTTTTTTTACTTCTGTAGAACTGCAAATGATCAAAAGGGGAAGCTTTATTTGAAGAAATGAGAGCTCAGCATATCTGTTTTTTCCCCTATTACAACAAATATGTTCTGTCAGCTATTCCAGATGTGCATTTATATTGTCTCTGTGTTTACATATTGAAACACCGCTCATACATATTTATATATACACACATACAATTAGCTAATTCCAGTGTTTGATTCATGTCCTTGCATAGGGTTATTTAAAGGCTGTAATATTTTCCATTAATAAGGCAGTACTTGCAACAACATTGTTTTAAGATTTAAACATGTTTTCATGTATTACCCTAATCTAGTGGTCCTCAAAGTATTTTGGCTGTAGAAAGATATAGTAAGCCCAGAGCTAGCAATTCTTCATTCTTGACATTAAACAAACTACACCCACCCCTCGTTATATTGTCCCTCGCTATACTGCTTATTCGGATTCATCGCGGTCGTGGAGTTGGCTCCCCATTTTTACTGTCTAACTGTGCATGTCTTAGCTGCAATATACATAGACACTTAGAATTACATACTGCACAGCACGCATTGCACAATAGCATTTTTTTATTTCTAGCCAGGGAGGTGTTCACTTGTGGCAGCAGTAATGCACTAGAAAAAGTCACAGGGCAGTGACGTCAGCTCCTAGAAACACGCCTTTCAATGCAATGGGTTTGGGCATTTGAGAAAGGAGAGGAAGACTCATGAAATTAATTGGAGACTGAAGTTGATGAGATGCAATTACCCTCCACTGTATGAATTAAAACGGTGTGCTGCTTTTTATAAAAAAAAATGAGAAAAAGTAGGTTGCGTATTGGACCCTGACACCCACAATAAAACGAGGGAGTGGTTGTACAGTATTTGTTATTAGCCTATTTGTTTTTCTATGGGTCTCTCGCTATATCGCGGCCCTCAGTATATAACGGATTTATATTGGACCCCGACACCCGTAATATATAGAGTGAGTGGTGTACTTCTAGCATTAAAACCTTGAGTGTGTGAGTGTGCTTCTTTTAGCGCTAGTATGGTAGATTAGTGCGTTGCTAGGATACACACTTCAGGCCTCTACATTTGCGTTGGACAAGCCAAATCAGAAGTAGGCCTGTTGTATTTATGTTTTCTTGATTTAAAAATGAAGGCAATACTTTTATTTATTTATTTATTTATTTTATCTGCTAAATTTAACGATTATCTTCTTTTGTTTCAAAGCATGTTGTGCTTGGATTATATGGCAATATTATATAAACAGAAGCTGAATTAGTACAATAGTTAAATTAGTCAGGGTTTGTGAGATTAATTCAAATGTTTTACTTTGCTTTTGGACATAAAATGTTAACAGTAATGAACAACCATTGTTCAGATAGAAATGACTTCTTTTAAAAATAGTGTTTTTTATTATTATTAAAGTGTTAACCCTTTGCTGCCAGACCTTTTTAATTTCGTGCATTTTTGACCAGTTACGCACCCTGTGTTCTGTGATATCTCACAGCAATAATAAGTCGTGTGGTGATCAAACCAGTCTTTCTGAAGCTTGTTATTGAGTAAACTTCCAGCATTCCAGAATGTAACATACACTTAACTTAAAACACAGATTTAGCAAATGGTGCAATAACAGATGTATAGTAGAAGGTTTTAAAGACTTCTCCTGTACTACAGTATTAGACAGTATTCCAGATTACAGCAGTTGATGTGACAGGGACAATGCTGTGGCCTTGCTGGCACAACTTTGCTCACAGGTACAGCTTTGAGAATTACTGTGCTAACCCTTCCCTCAATCTCAATCCTAACCTACAGGTAATTATTATTAACTGGGAAACCAAGAAAATTACAATCAGCTATACAGTATTAATTACTCTTTAATTCCAGTAATTATTGCCTAATTTATATGCAGCGTGACCCAAACCTGTAGTAATATGTGGATTATTATGAAAATGTAACTTTAATTATGCATAAAACTAGCATAATGTACTTAGAAATGAGGGAACAGATATATTGTAATTAATAAGCATGCCAAAAATTAAAAATGTACATCCCTGATTACGGTTGACTAAAAAAACTGTTCAGTAAAGTAACACTCTTTCAAAAAACTAATCCTTTCTCATTAACCTCAGGTCTTTGCTTTTGCAGAAAAAAAAAACAACAAAAAAACAACTGAAATTCACCCCCCTGGGGATCAAGTTCTCTCAGATTTTCCCATGGCTTAAGAACTTGAAGGAGAGAAAGAATATGGATTTATAGGATAAGCCCAGTTGTGGAGGCCTCTGATCCAGTGATCATGTGCTGTGAAGAGAATATGATTAGTGGTAGATCAGTGAATCGCAATGCATGGCATACTGCAGCACACTTTCTCTAATTTCAAGGGTGCAGCACATCATCTGATGTCCTTAAAGAAGGTTCCAGGTGATCAGCACTGCAAACTGTTGGATAGCAGCAGCTGTACTTTACCAGGGTAGCTACTTGTGTACAACCAAGCAATATGTGGAGAAAGTCGGCTTCTCAAGTATCTCAGACACCACCCACAACTTAACCTAAAGTATGTTTGTTTGGAATTGTATCAGGTTACACAATCTAAGTAACAGCTAATGTGGATTAATATTGGCATCTGTAACCTTGCAATAAGTCTTAGGTCATGCTTATTAGCTCTGCATATGATATGCCCTCAATCGCTATAATGGTGCATTCATAGTCTAAAAACATATAGAAAATATAAAGAGATTTTATGCGACAGAATACAAAGGAACGAAACTGCAAACAATTGCACTTCTGTGTATATGTAAGGCATGCAATGTAAATGCTCATTTTGCTTCATACTCTTTCATTGGCATCAAGAGTTAAAAAAAAAAAAAAATAGGAGTTCCTGTGATGGAGAGAAACCTGTTCTCCATCACTAATCGTGAGCCCTGGCATTTTAAGTATGGAATGGACTTTCCTCTTCAAATGAAAACTATTCATGTGTACATGCTAATACATCTTTGCCAGTGTTTTAAATTAAAGCAAAACACATAATAATGAGGAATAACTTATCTGTGGTGGTGAGGGCTGCTGCATGATCTCAGCCAGACAGGGATTGGTAGCCTCTAAAAGAGAAGGAAAAGTTAACCACAGATATATCGGCAGTAGTCGTTGTTGTTTATTTTACGAAATAGGTGCACATATTTTGTAACATAACCCCTAGGACTGCTTTAGTGATAGTTGAGCCAGTTCCAAAATAAAAAGTAAACATAAACTAGAAAATAGTTACCTATCTCCAGCAGTCTGCAGGCGATCTTCTGTTTTGGCTGGGTATGGGTACTGCCATTTTGAGGGCGCATGCACTACCCTCTGTGGCTAATATTGTCGTGAACGTGCTCAGTTTTAGTCAGTGGGGGTTGTGCAAGTAGATTTCTGCTGGAAACTATTGAGCAATATAAGTAGGGGGAATGGCAAAAATGAGGTGATCATACTTATGGTAAATTAAAAGCATTTGGGGTAATGACCAACTGAAGATGAAAACGTTACCGGGTGAATTTTACCCAAGTCAATTTTGGTTAATTAACACCCCCCCAATCATTTCTCTTTAGAGACACCCAGGGGGAGGGGCTAAATTACTTAGTGTTATAAAATGGAGAGGTAGCTCATAGTAAGGAAGGGATATGGAGTGAGTCAGGGGGTAGCGATGTACCTTCAATGTTAATAGCCATTAAAGGCAGGCTAACAGCAGGGATAACTATCCTGGAAATTAAGATATTTTGTTTGAAATGTTTCTTTTTTGTTTTATTTTGTTTTCTGTTCCTGTTCGTTGTTAGGCTGAACTATTTTGCTATAATGGAGACCTCTAATAAAAGAAAGCCTATTTTTTCACATGACTTTGGTTCCTTGACTGCTTCTTGCTAAGGACACTCAACACCCAGAACACATTACCCTTACAGTTCCATATTGTGCTATTTATTGAATGGCTCTGGAAAATGATGCATAGCCAAAAGAAGGTTCATAAAGTAAATAATTGGACTCTGATAAATCATAATAAATCTTGTGTGCCACAAGACACAACGACACTTTGAAACACTTGTATCAAGTCCACATATGGGTGATCACACTTTGGGGCACATTTGTTATTCTTTGACATTGAGTTGCCCCATTTAACCACCTGTGAATGTCCTCATTAGTTAACCAATGTAAAATAAGCTATAAATAAGTAGTAAAGTGAAAAACAAGTTGAGGTCATGAATATAAGAACTGAGTTAGGAACAGGTTAGTTGAGGAGCAGTGGTAGAATATGAGCCGCAGTAGTGATAGGTCTGTTCCAGTGTGCTCTGTGTTTTTTTTTTTCCTTTGGTAAAGATTGCTGATGCATTTAAAGTCTGTAACTGCATAAAATAAACTGATTGTGTTTTCTTTCTGTATGATGAAGTCCTGTACCCCACTGCTGGGATAAAATAAAAGTGTTTACATTTTACTAATTGGCAGGAACTATAAGAATTCTAGGTAACACTTTACATTGTGTCTCTAATTACTGTATTCCTTTGAATTTAATAAAAAATTGAGTATAGTGACATGTTTACTAAAATCAGTAACAAAAGATGTGACTGCCTGAGTACACAAACAGCAACGTGACTGACTGTTGAGAAAAGAGGAACAAAAATGCCCAATCTCGAATCATACAAAATCAAAAATACACAGTAATTGAATTAACAACACAAAACCCAACAATTCAGTACGAGTTTGTTTTGTTCTGTTTATTTTCTTAAAGGGCCAGTGGTCTAATACTGTGATCTCTAATGAAAGTGTGCCACTGATGTTTCAGCCCAACTACTGACTTCTGTACCGATTATTTTCCAGCTCTCTTGTTGATCCTGAAACTGTGAAGCGCTGTGCCTGTGCAGCATGGGCCCCTACATCACAGGCCTGCCGAAGCACCTCAGTGAGTGTCCCTGAGATAGTTGTTCCAAAAGGAACAAGCTAGTGGTTTACCTTTTGGCAATGTCTTCTTTAATGATGCTATCAAGAGATGTGAGTGATATCCTGCAGGGTGTTTTTATTATTTCATGGAATACTGCTAATAATGTTGCCTGAATTAATATAATTGTCTCGACTTCTTGGTTATGGAGACCTTGTACATATAAACCTAGATGAAGTCTATTTAATTCTATAAGTAATAAGTGTCATGGTGGTTTTGAGCAGAGTACTGGGATATGTGTTTTTTTGTGGTCTTTAACTGTTACAAAGCACTTGGTTTTTTAACACTGTTGCACAAACAATATAAATAGAGAAATTAATAAGCATCACATTCCTATCTAACACTGAGAACATATTTCTACAATTACTAGTTCTGCATAGCTGACAATACATACAAACACTAATGTACAGGAATGCATATATGTCTAGTACTTTTTGAATTTTGTTATTTAGTGTGTAGAATTACAATTTTACCCCCGATTTTCTCCCAATTTAGAATGCCCAATAGCTTTTTCTCCTCACCGCAGCAATTCCTCACATGGCTGAGGAGACCTGAAGATTCAGTGGGCATCCTCTGATCCCACGACCAAGGCAGATTCCTTTTTCACTCAGGAACTTGAGAGCAGATGTCAGAGACCTCACAGACCTCTGGAGGACAAAGGCCAGCCTTGCAGGTGTCCACTCTGAGCTCACTGGGTGCTTGGCCAGCAGGGTTCGCTGTAGAGCGATGAGGAGAAACAGTCCCTGCCAGTTTTACCTCCCTAACCCATGGGAACAGCAAAGCCAATGCGACACTGCCTTTGGAGTCCCCAGCGAAGACCGACCTACTTCACACTGTATGACTCACCCTGTGCACCACGCGGCTGTGCTACTACCAGGCGAGCCACTCTGTGACTCCCCTCTGTGTAGTACTTATTTACACACATTCCAGTATATCACAGAAACACATAGCATAGTGTTTATAGTCAACACAAGAACGCAGCATAACAGCAATCCCATCTTTTATTGAAAATCTAAAACCTAACATAACAATGTGTGCATTTTAAATTTGGGCAAAAAGGTGAAAGAAATATAGACTGACTACAGTACTACAGCTACGTATTATGATAGATGCTTTTTCGTAGACAAAGCCTAATGCACCTAGCTTAATATTGTACTGATCAATTTGCATCCCTTGATGGATAATGCATTGATTGATGAACTTGTGCTGACATCAGTAAAAACTACAAAAAGACCTTCAGAGGATGCTTTCCAAATTTGACATTGGGGAAAAAGTGCACATGCTTGGGATTGAGAGTGCAGATTTGTACTGATCGGAAGTTGCCAGAGGCTGTTGTTGTCATTTCAAACATCTCATCAAACCTATCAAATAAACATTTATTATAACATTTATTCCTACAGGCTATTGTTGCCACCTTGAAAAATAAAAGACCAAGTTATTATTAATTAATAAAAAGTTGATCTTCTTTAGGTTCACTCATACAGATTATATTATTCAATATCATGTTTAAGACATCTTGTAATTTGGTTCAAATGGGACCAAAGTAATGTTTTGATCATTGAATGATGTGAAAAGTAAATAGTTCTCTGAAACACACATCAATAACTAAATGTATGGAATGTTCCTGTAAGGTCATAAAATTCCTTGTCAATAACTACTGTAACTTATCTTCAATGTATGTGCAGTTTGATTTTGTATCAACACCACATATGGGTGACCACACTTTGGTGCACATTCTGTACTTAACATGATGTTGCATTGACCCATTTTGTCCCCAGTTCATGTCCTCATTAGTTAACCAACATCGAATTTGTCTCTGAGCCACTTAAATATTTGCCTTCAGTAATGTCATGAGGCTAGTTAAGCTCCTTAGGCTTGGAATGATGTGGAAAAAATGCAAAAAAAGCCCAGGCATTCAGGCTGGATCTTTGTCTAACTGAATGGTACATAAAGTATGGGGAGAAAGAGGAGGTTTTGGTGCATTACAGGGATTACTGTTTGAGGGGGAGAAGAAGCAAAACAGAAAAGATGGGGTCCCTCTTGACCCGAAGAAAAGAGCTTGCTTGCCTGCAGTTAAACATTCTATATTTAAAGAAAACCTATACTTTCCAGTTACCAGTTTCTTTTCTTTGAAAGATTAACCACTGTTGTTTTCAAATAACACTTTATTTGTGAAATAACAACACTTCAGATTTTTATAGACTAAGAACGGATGAGTGATCTCCAGCTGATAGCATATTACTTTTTCATAAAACTTGTATAATTTTTATTAACTAAAGTGCTGGAACTGGTCAAGAATCTGACTGTGAATATTAAGCTTGCTAAATGTACTGTGTTATTATTATTATTATTATTATTATTATTATTATTATTATTATTATATTAATATAATAATATATATAATATTATATTATCACACATAACACCGTACATTTAGTGTTGTATTGTGGCATGTGCCGCATATTTGTTATGAGGCAATGAAAGTCTCATTTGCCTTGCTTAAGTGCAAGGTGAGAAAACCTGGCCAGACAGATTTATTTACTTTAGTCTTATTCAATCCTTTTGATATTCATTTTAATAATAATACAAAAATAAAATAAATATGAATATATAAATATATGGAATGAACGTGTTTATGAAAAGCAGTTATTCACGAAGGTTGAGAGGCTTTAGTTTGTTTGATGGTTTGTGTGTATTGGCTCTGAATTTCTGAACGCTTTTTCGCGTGTGGTCCCTCAGGCTTGCCGTACCTTTTAGAGGCAGAGTATGGGTTCTCTCAGGATTTAAAAAAGAGCTGGAAGGGACGGTAAGGTACCCCGTATTTCTCGTGTATGCTTTGTAGACTCGATATTTTATTATTTAGAATTTTGGTTTACGTATCTTTAGTAGTGGAGTTTTATTGTGTTAGTCTGTGTTTTAGTGTCTCGTCTAATTTAAGTAGTCAAACATGCTCCCACTTATGTTTGGTGTGTAGAGTTTTTTGGCTGTAGAGAGAAACTAGCACAGTGGGTTTAACACAGGGTTATTTTAGTTTATAATTTTTCTTTGATACTTTGGTTTCACAAGCTTGTTCGTCTTTTTTATTTTGTTTTGTTACTTTGTATCAAGTCTGCAACGCGGAGGATTTCGACGGAGATTGTACCAGCATTTGGAGTTTATCACAGCAGCGTGCGATCGGGACTGGGTGAGATTGATCCATTGTTTTTTGTTGGTTGGTTTCCCCTGGGGGATTTTTTTTTTTTCTTCTCTTATCGGATGGACCTTTAGTTTGTTCGCGGGACAATCGCATTTCGCTGGGAGGCGATTATATTTGGGATTTCATCTGGTTGTTTTTTGGACTGTTTTTTGTTTTACTTTCCTGCGAGTTCAATTGAATTCACGTACGTGGTTACACGCATTACCGCTGTGTCATGCATGGTGAACAATGATATTGATGGTCTAGTTTCTCACATCTGTATTTTTCTGCATCTGTATTAGCTGGGTAGGATGTTAAGGAGACTTCTTGCAGGAGTTATTCATTAACTGTTTTTCTACAGCTTATTAGAATACTATGCTATAACCTTAGCTTAAGTTATTGTGCGTTGTTATTAAGAGTTCTTTCTTTTTTGTTAACCGTAGTTTATTTGTACATGTTTTTGGTGTCCTACATTGTTTCTATTAGGTTTCTTATTTTTCAGTTGTCTTATTTTGTTTTGTGTGAATATGGGTTGGATATTTGGGAATTTATTGTTAACTTCTAGAGTGCTAACCCAATAAATTTAAGCCTCTTGGTGTACTCTCGGATATTAACTCTGGACATTTCCCTTTTTTTTTTTCTTTATTGCTGTATCAGATGCTGCATAGTATCTGTGGTGACTGTTACAGAATTGGTGGCCCGTACGGGAACGTGTTGTAAGAATATCCAGAGTTCGTATAGTAAATTAAAGCCAGGCTTTTGTTAATTTGTTGCAGTTAGGCCTGGGTGATAAACATGGCAGAGGGTGACGAGCAGGTTCATAGCGGAGATCTTATGGATCTTACAAATTTTACTGCAGGACCTCATGTTACTCGGAGACCACCTAGAGATAAGTTGACCACACATATATCTGAACTATATAGTAATGGTTCTTCTACAGCTGTGCAAGAGTTGGTCGGGGATTTTAGTACACATCCATCTGGCTTTACTGCAGATGTCACAGAACTTTTAGCCCGAGTAGAGAAGTTAGAAGGGGAAGTTTTGATGGCTAGAAATAGTAGTCTTAATGGAGAGGAGCTTTTAAGAACATTAATTGATCAGAGATTTGAGAAAATGGAGACCATGGCTGATACAGCGGTAAATCAACTAGAAGATGCAGTGTTCAGGTGTTTTGAGCGCCGGGAGGCTGTGTGGAAAGAAGAATTAAAGTCTGTGAGTCTTCGTACTAGTACTCCAAGGATGTTTACTGTTCCCCAGTCTTCGCAGATAGGTTTTAATGACACCTCTTTGGAGGGGTTGTCTATTAGACCCATGGTAACTGAAACCTGCAAATATCCTGTTTATTCCTCTGAACTTTCCTGTTTATGGGGAAGGGGAAGGGCATTTAGATGTGTTGGGGTTTGTAGATACCTGTCAAGATTTTTTGGCGGTAGTGTCTATGACTGAGGCTGAGATTTTGGCTACCTTATCCACGGTACTGAAGGGACCGGCTAAGAGCTGGTGGATGGCGGAGCGTTATAAGGTTAAAACTTGGAAACAGTTTAAAACGGCTTTTGTGGAGGCTTTTCTCCCCACAGATTATTTATCAGAAGTTGAGAAGAGATTGCTTGAACGGGTTCAAGACCCAAGTGAGTGCATTCGTAATTTTACTTATGATTATCGTGCGCTCTGTCTCAAATGGTGTCCTGAAATGAGTGAAGCAGAGTTGGTAGAAAGGATCTTGGGTAATGCAAATCCGAAGCTAGCTAGCTTTATTAGAGGATCACTATCTACTGTTTCAGATTTGGTTCGTGTAGGAGCGATGGTAAAAAGAGACTGGGCTGCCCAGAAGGAATATTGGGCTAAAGTGAATGCCAAAGCAGAGAATATCTCTAAGAAAGGTAATAAAGGGTTAGTCAAGATGTCAGCAGATGTGTCTGTGGTTCACAATGTTCAAGCGCCTCGGCTAGACGGCAATGGTAACAAAAAGCTCACTTTGCTATCCATGGCTATATCTGTCCCGTGGTGGGAAGGCTTGGCTCTAGTGGATACAGGGTGTACTTATACTTTGATGAGAAATGATCTGTGGTCAAAACTTTGCCAACCGAAGGATCAATTGGCTCCATGTGCTGACAAATTATTTGTTTTAGCTAATGGTCAGTCTCATTCTGCGTTGGGAAAATTTAGGTTTACTTTTAATCTTCATGGACAGTTTTGGTCCATAGATACATTTATAATGGATGACTCCCACTTAGCTCACCCATTGATTCTGGGATTGGATTTTTTGAAGAAGACTTCTACTTTACTAGATTTGGGGGTGCAAGTATATGGCGTGAAGGTTGACAAAAGATATGTGTTCTATCCATTTTCACTTGAGATGGTGTGGGGAAAAATATGGAAGCAGAAGGTTCAGAAAGATCAGTCGCTGATGCAGTTATATGTGGCGATACCTATGGGGTGTGCTAAGGTGGTGAAGATATCTCAAGGGGGTCATATCTCAAGATCCAGTGGCGCAACTAATAAAGCAGTGGCCTGCTGTTTGCACTTCCCGACCAGGGAGAACCACTGTAGCCAGCCATGTGATCTATACTGTAGATGAGGTACCTGTACGTGCTCCCACTTATCGAGTGTCCGAGTACAAGAAAACCATTATTTATCAACATCTTCAGGATATGATTAGGGATGGTATTGTGGAGCCATCATTACCTTCCTGGGCTGCACCGGTGGTGTTAGTCGAAAAGAAAGATGGCACCTACAGGTTTTGCGTGGATTATCGTGGGATAAATGCTAAGACAAACTTAGATGCGTTTCCCATGCCACGAGTCCACCATATCCTGGAGTCTTTAAAAGGAGCTTCTGTTTTCAGCGCTCTGGATCTGAAGTCAGGTTATTGGCAAGTTGCTATGGACATGTTGAGTAAGCCAAAGACTGCTTTTACCATACCCTTTGGTCTATATCAATTCAAGGTAATACCTTTTGGATTGAAAAATGCCGCAGCAACCTTCCAACAGCTGATGCAGCAGGTCTTGGGAACATTGAGAGAGAGCATTTGCTTTGTATATATCGATGACATCATTGTTTATTCCCCCAATGAGAAACAACATGTCACGGACTTGGCAGCTGTGTTCCGCACTCTTGAGGAAGCAAAGTTAACACTTAATTTAGAGAAATGCAGTTTTTTTCAATCCTCTCTTAGGTTTCTAGGACACATTGTGTCTGGGAAGGGGGTGGCGGTGGACCCAGAGAAGGTCCAATCTATTAGGGATTACCCAGTTCCTATCAATCTTAAAACTCTACAGAGATGTTTGGGTTTAGCCGGGTGGTACCATAAATTTATTGCTAAGTTTGCAGACATTGCGTTTCCTCTGAATAATCTTAAGAAGAAAGGAGTACCATGGGAGTGGACAGAGCAGTGTCAACAAAGGTTCAATCAATTGAAGCAGGAGTTGCAAACTTGTCCTGTGCTGGCACATCCAGACTGGTCGAAATCCTTTCGAGTGTATACCGATGCCAGTGAAGTGGGGCTGGGAGCCATGCTGGCTCAAGGATCGGCGGAGGAGGAATGGGTAGTTGCTTATGCATCCCGGGTCCTTACTAAGCCTGAGGCCAATTACTCTACTTCAGAGAAGGAATGTTTGGTGGTTATATGGGCTATCGAGAAGTGGAAGCACTACCTTGAGGGGAAGGAATTCCAGGTAGTAACAGATCACGCTGCCTTAACCTGGGTATTTAACTCACCCAAGGTGACTCACGTTTAACACGGTGGGCATTGCGTTTACAAGCCTTTACATTTAAGGTGGTTTATCATAAAGGAAGTTTAAATGTGGTCCCGGATGCTCTGTCTAGAATATCACAGATAGATGGCGCTAGCATTGCTGTATATAAAGAGAAAAAGGAGTCTTTTGCTTTTTTAGACCTTCCATCTTCCGTGAATGAAATTGCTGAGGCACAGGCTAAGGAGTCAAAGATTCAAGAGTTGCAGAGGGGGACTGAGCCACAGCGTTCGGACCGCAGCGGGTTTTTGAAGGAACAAGGAGTGTGGTATAGGAGGGTGCCACTCCAAGAAGGTAAAGGAGAACGTTACCAACTAGTGGTTCCCGCGTCAATGGTGCCTACATTTTTGCAGTGGTACCACAGTAACCTTCTGAGTGGACATCTGGGACGTACGAAAACTTTGTTTCGCATATTGGAGGTAACATGGTGGCTGACTGTTAGGCGTAATGTGGTCAAACATGTAAAGGAATGTGAAGAGTGCCAGTTGTACAAGCCTTCAAATCAGAAGCCGATGGGTTTGTTACAGTCTACCATCATTGAAGAACCTAGGAAGATGCTAGGTCTGGACCTAATGGGACCCCTTCCTCGTAGTAAAAAAGGAAATGTCTATTTTTTGGTCATTGTGGACTATTTCACAAAGTGGGTGGAATTGTTTTCCCTGCGTGATGGGAAGACTTCTAAAATAGTTCAGGTACTGATTCAAGAGATTTTTACTCGTTGGGGAACCCCCGAGTATCTTTTATCCGATAGAAGGCCTCAATTTACCAGTGCCGTTCTAGTAGAGGTGTGTAGAAAATGGGGGGTCACTCGTAAATTAACAGCTAGATATACCCACAGACTAATTTGACAGAGAGAGTTAATAGGACTTTGAAACCTATGATTACTTCTTATTTAGGACAAAATCACCAGTTCTGGGATAAGTGGTTGCCTGAATTCAGGTTTGCCCTAAATAGTTTTTCGGCAGGCGAGAAACTACAACTACAACTCTCGGAGGAGAACGACACTATGTGGCATGTGCCGCATATTTGTTATGAGGCAATGAAAGTCTCATTTGCCTTGCTTAAGTGCAAGGTGAGAAAACCTGGCCAGACAGATTTATTTACTTTAGTCTTATTCAATCCTTTTGATATTCATTTTAATAATAATACAAAAATAAAATAAATATGAATATATAAATATATGGAATGAACGTGTTTATGAAAAGCAGTTATTCACGAAGGTTGAGAGGCTTTAGTTTGTTTGATGGTTTGTGTGTATTGGCTCTGAATTTCTGAACGCTTTTTCGCGTGTGGTCCCTCAGGCTTGCCGTACCTTTTAGAGGCAGAGTATGGGTTCTCTCAGGATTTAAAAAAGAGCTGGAAGGGACGGTAAGGTACCCCGTATTTCTCGTGTATGCTTTGTAGACTCGATATTTTATTATTTAGAATTTTGGTTTACGTATCTTTAGTAGTGGAGTTTTATTGTGTTAGTCTGTGTTTTAGTGTCTCGTCTAATTTAAGTAGTCAAACATGCTCCCACTTATGTTTGGTGTGTAGAGTTTTTTGGCTGTAGAGAGAAACTGTAGCACAGTGGGTTTAACACAGGGTTATTTTAGTTTATAATTTTTCTTTGATACTTTGGTTTCACAAGCTTGTTCGTCTTTTTTTTTTTATTTTGTTTTGTTACTTTGTATCAAGTCTGCAACGCGGAGGATATCGACGGAGATTGTATCAGCATTTGGAGTTTATCACAGCAGCGTGCGATCGGGACTGGGTGAGATTGATCCATTGTTTTTTGTTGGTTGGTTTCCCCTGGGGGATTTTTTTTTTTCTTCTCTTATCGGATGGACCTTTAGTTTGTTCGCGGGACAATCGCATTTCGCTGGGAGGCGATTATATTTGGGATTTCATCTGGTTGTTTTTTGGCCTGTTTTTTTGTTTTTTGTTTTACTTTCCTGCGAGTTCAATTGAATTCACTTACGTGGTTACACACATTACCGCTGTGTCATGCATGGTGAACAATGATATTGATGGTCTAGTTTCTCACATCTGTATTTCTGTATCTGTATTAGCTGGGTAGGATGTTAAGGAGGATGTTTAATAAAGATGCTAGTTAGATGAAGTTTATTATTTTATATGAAAAGTTTAATAAACCTATAATCCATTCATAATCAAATCAATGCATTATAATAATAATTACTTAGTGCAGTCTTTGAATTTTTGCTTAAACTTATTATAAGATTGTTTTAACCATTTAAATGAGCTTGATAGTCAAACACACTGTAACCACATGAGTAGGGGGATTGTGCAGAGTTTGCTTCAGGACTTACAGACTGACGGTCAATGTGCCCTCATCCCAAAGTTTTAGGGGGACATTTTCTTCAGCGGGGGGGTCAATATGTCAACCGCCAGGGTGACCTTTGGTCCCCGGGGTTGCATCACCTCGCCTTCAGTCTTTTGACTTGGGCCCAAAGGAACTTGCTGTCCCTTTGGACGACGCATGTCCCAGGCGTGGACAATTGGGCGGCGGACCTCCTCTTGAGGGAGGGTCCGCATCCGTCAGATTGGCGGAGCACTCAGGTGGTGGAGTGCATTTGGGAAGGGTTCGGGAAGGCGCAGGTCAATCTTTTCGCCTCGGCGGAGACGATACATTGCCCCCTGTGGTACTCCCTCCACCGGTCCACTCGGCGTCGACACCCTAGCCCACTTATGGCCCCGAATGCTCCTTTACGCGTTCCCACCACTGCCATTACTCACGGCCTTTCTCGAAAAGGTCCGGTCAGAGAAGGTGTCAGTTCTCCTAGTGGCCCCCAGGTGGCCCAGTAGAATCTGGTTCTCGACCCTGTGCCAGCTATTGAACGGCCCGGCCTGGGAGATCCCGCTTGAGTATAATCTCTGTCGCTTTGTCTGTCAAATGTGTTCTAAAGCACAAAAGTCTACAACAGTTTACCGTTACTATATATTACAGGTTTACTAAATAACTTTACCCATGAAAAATGTGCTGTTGCATATGGAGGTTTGTTTGCATTCAGCAGCTGCGTGTATTTAGTGTGTGCGCCACCAGTAATTTAGGGAGTTGAGAGCTGCGACAGAGTTCCTAAAACGTGTTCTTGTTATTAAATACTGTACAACAGTTACTTTCAACTGCACTAACTTAATTCACATGCAGTTGTACCGAGACTCCAATTGAATGATTGATTAGCAATCGAGTCTCGGTACAGCTGCATAAAAGCAGCATGTTTTCACTCACACGGGGTCGTGGGCTCAGTGAGTGGAGAACAGGTGTGGAGATAGAAAATGAAAAACTATAAACTAAATAACTGTTTTGACTCGCCATCAATATTTTATTTGTTTTGCAATTAAACCAGCGCAAGCAAGCACATTTAACATATCACTCGTAGTGTTGTGTGTTTTCTTCTTTTTCAACCTGTCACAAAAAATAAAGGTGGAGGATGAGCCCTCACTGTGTATGAGTCTTTTTCTTTCGTGCGCCTTGGAATATCGTTTCATTTTTTCTTAATCTCCTCCACCGTTCTTTTAATAATGCCTACACTAAGAAGTAAAGACTTTCGTTGCCACTGTGGTGAGAACTTTTTAGGTGCTTCAAAGAGCCTTTTTTACATGGATTCTATATTCTCTATTTGCAGACTTTTTGTTTTGTCATGTAAGCTATGAAACATGTATTAAAAATTGGAGTTTGCAAAACAATATGGTACCGGCATTATAAACTGTAAAACTTTCATCTATTCAACATCACCTGCGTGCTCTGAATTAGTCACACCTCACAGAAGGGGGTAAGCATATAGTCACTGCTTGAAAAATAGATGTCAATTTCCAATTTTAAAATGATAAAAACATGAAACTGTGAGGCTATATGTGTGTGATTTGTTCAGTTCAGAGACTCTGCAATGAATGAATGATTGACATTGCAGATGATTTAATGACTGTGATGGGCGCTCAGGGCCTGAGTGAAAGTGAAACCAGCAGGAAAAACATGACTGGTTACATGCATCCCAGTGCTGCAGATAGGAAGTGGCTATGAGCCACCTTCTCCCAAAAAAACGAGGCTGTCAAACCATATGGAAAATAATAATAAATGAAAATGAGCAGCTGAGACATGGCTCATCCCAGCCCAGTCTCTCCAGTCCTATCACGCACCCGCAGAACCAAATACGAACTGCTCAGCACTCGGGTAAGGAAAAACCCCCTACTCACATATTTTTAATTTTTTAGGGGAAACCTCAGGAAATCCGTGGCTGAGGGCAACCCTTCCTCCAGGCTCTAAGAGGTCAACTCCCGTTTCGGCTTCCCAGCGCTTGACTGAGCAGCCGAAACAAAAGAAGTGACATGGAAGAATAACACACAGAGCTTGTATGCGCTTGCTGATGAAGTATTAGTTAGGGGCGGATTCTCCCGCAGAAAAGCAACCGAGTTTATAATTCCCAGTACTGTTCTGATATATATCTTTACAGTATCCAGCTTATTACCTGATTTAGTAAATATGAATATTTTTTTCCATCTTCTGTGAGTTGCAAAAAAGAAACGCAGCTCCTGTTGACTTGCAGAATCGATGACTGAGAGAAACGACAGAGAATTTTGAGTGAAAATGCCTCCATCTAGTAGACTTGGATAAAAAGAAAACAATATTAGATTTTTATACATAAGAACATAAGAACGTTTACAAACGACAGGAAGCCATTTGGCCAATCTTACTCGTTTGTTTTTTAGTAGCTTATTGATCCCAGAATCACATCAAGCAGCTTCTTGAAGGATCCCAGGGTGTCAGCTTCAACAACATCACTGGGAAGTTGGTTCCAGACTCCCACAATTCTCTGTGTAAAAAAGTGCCTCTTATTTTCTGTTCTGAATGCCCTTTTATCTAATCTCCATTTGTAACCCCTGGTCCTTGTTTCTTTTTTTACGTCAGAATAGTCCCCTGGGTCGACATTGTCAGTACATTTTAGAATTTTGAATGTTTAATCAGATCTCTGCATAGTCTTCTTTGTTCAAGACTAAATAGATTCAATTCTTTTAGCCTGTCTGCATATGACATGCCTTTTAAACCCAGAATAATTCTGGTTGCTCGTCTTTGCACTCTTTCTAGAGCAGCAATATCCTTTTGTGACCAGAATTGAACACAATATTCTAGATGAGGTCTTACTAGTGCATTGTAAAGTTTTAACATTACATACCTTGATTTAAATTCAACACTTTTCACTATATAGCCAAGCATTTTGTTGGCCTTTTTTATAGCTTCCCCATGTTGTTTAGATGAAGACATTTCTGATTCAACATAAACTCCTAGATCTTTTTCATAAGTTCCTTCTTCAATTTCACTATCTCCCATATGGTATTTATAATGCACATTTTTATTGTTAAAAAGAAAAAGCTTAACGAACTAAAGGGTCCTCAAAGCGTTTCAGCAGTGACAATGAGACTGAACTGGATGGGTGTGCTATACTTCACACCATTGGCTAATCAACCAGTTGCAATCGATTACAGTAGACTACAAGCATAGCACTTGTATATGCAAGAACGTACGTTCAAAAGCATTAATGGTATACCCAGGGCCAGATTAACCCATCACTGGACCCTAGGCAAGCATAAACTTGTGGGCCCCCTACCCCTGAACAAACAGCCACACACAACAGCCTGAATGAATCTGATATAAAATTAAACTGTAGGGTGTGTGATAAATACATTTCAGAATATAACTGGAAAAAACTGAAGCCTGCATTAAATCCTGTAGCACAGCTCGACAATGAGTTTTCCTGATTTACTAAATAAAAAGGCAACAGTTCAAGCAAACAAGGAACACCACATGAAGTTGAAAAAGGTGATATATAGAAGGGGGTTCAAACGTAAAGGTGATATATAGAAGGGGGTTAAAACGTAAAGGTGATATATAGAAGGGGGTTCAAACGTAAAGGTGTTATATAGAAGGGGGTTCAAACGTAAAGGTGATATATAGAAGGGGCTCAACCGTAAAGGTGATATGTAGAAGGGGGTTTAAACGTAAAGGTGATATATAGAAGGGGCTCAAAGGTAAAGGTGATATATAGAAGGGGGTTCAAACGTTTGTTCACTAGCGGTAGCTCCACAATAGTCCACGAAAATAAAGAGTAAAAATCAAACATGTCTGTTAGAGTTTACTACATGCAAAACTGTCAACAATGTTTCCTTGTTTTTTTGTTTATCGGATGGGTTTCGACTTGTTTCATCCAGAGCAGAGAAATCGCTCATGTTTTGGCATATCTGTCCACCAGCTACACGTTATGGTGGATAGGATGCTAGTGACTGAATCAACCACTCAAACTTTATAGACTGAAGTAATTGTTAAAATGCACAGTGGTTATAATGTTTACAGATCATAGAAAAATACCCCCAATCTTTCCAGCAAAAAAGAAAGGGCAGAGTTCTCCCAGAATGGAAAGTCCCAAAGTTATTCCTTAGTCTTTCCCTCTGTTAAGATAGTCCCATTGTGCCCCTTGTTGCTTAAGAGCGGTGAGGTAAGATTCTTGGTGCCATGAAGTCCAAATCTACTTTCTGTTAATCACTCGGTAGGCGGGACCAAGGGTGTCATACCAGGAAGGGGCCTATCGGCAGCTCTGAAAATACCTACCAATGGGCAGGCATATCCCATACCTAACATTATTGGTGGGAGGACTTTCTCTAAACAGTAATGAATGATCCTTACTGTCCGAATAGGCACATTCCATTTGTGCATAAAAGTGATGTATAGTCATTGGTACACGGAATATAAACGGGTCTGTAACACAAGTGTTTAAAATGTATATTTGTATTTAGGCACGAGGATTGCACAGCACTTCAAGTGCAAGTAAAACGTAATAATTTGTGAGCACAGGGAATTGCACTTTATTAATTCATGTGCAGTTGTACCATGACTCCAATTGAATGATTGATTAGCAATAGAGTCTTGGTAGAGCTGCATAAAAGCAGCATGTTTTCACCCACTTGGGGTTGTGTGTTCGGTGAGTGGAGAACAGGATTGGAGACGGGGGTAATAAATAATAAAATAATAACGTAAAGTTAAAACATCTGCTCACCGTGTTTTGTGTAGTGTTTGTTCGTTTTATTTGTCTCTCTTATTTTGGCGAATGTGCTGTGTCCTGTATATTTTGTTTGTGTGTTTTTTTTTTTTTTTTTTACTGTTCTGTTCACTCATTAACTCATTAACTCAACTCCACCAAACTCATGGAAAATTCATTTCCGGGTTCCTGTTTCTGGTCTGACGTCCCCCACTCCGGCCATCTTTGTGACATGGACATATCTGCAGATGAACATTATTAATATTATTAATATCAGCATTATTTTTTGGTGACTGCAGATCTTTGTATCAGTGAACCCTAACTCAAGGCCCCAGCCTGGCGATTCTTCCACTGACACAATCACTCTTAATCTATTTAATGTAATGTAATTTAATGTACAGAATGTATAATACTGTATTTTTATTATTATTATTATTATTATTATTATTATTATTATTATTATATATTATTATTATTTGTAAGCCCTTATTTTAAGTCTGAATTCACCTAAAAGAGAAAGCAATCATTTTCTGGGTTTTTTTGTGCTTCAGCTTTGTTTGTTACTTTGCTCTTGCAATGATGGAGCAGGTCTCGTAACACAGAAAGATATTATAATAATTATGCAATTCTGTGGTTTTGGCAGGAAACGAACTCATGCAGCCTCACAAGATATGAAAAAAGCAGACTACTGAAACAAAAGACAAGAGTGTACTAAAAATGCATTCCTAAAAAATACCCAACTTTAAACCCAGTGAAGAACTTGTGTGTAATACTGTGTTTGTGAATATTTAGATAGGAATCTGTAGAAATGTTGCTCTAGGCCTGTGCCCGAGATGCTTGGACCTTTATATAAAATATCTGACTACCCCAGTTGTACAGCAAATCTGTTAATTTCAATGACGCTACTATAATCAACAACATAAGCAGTAAGCAGAAAACAACTCCTTTTTACACAGAGAATCGTGAGGGTCTGGAATCAACTCCCCAGTAATGTTGAAGCTGACACCCTGGGATCCTCAATAAGCTGCTTCTGGGATCAATAAGCTACTAACAACCAAACAAGCAAGATGGGCCAAATGGCCTTCTCTCATTTGTAAACTTTCTTATGTTCTTATGCTCTTAACTCATTTCACTAAATTTTAGAAGCCTACACAATTTGCTAAATTACAGATATTGCTTTTGTACAGTGTGCAGTGTAAGCTGTAATACCAATAAACACAAGTGTAGAAATCAAACTGAGATTACAAATGATCTCATACATGTTACCTTAAAACAGACTACTGAAAAATAACCATTAAACCGTGAACTGGAACTTGCTCACTGAATTAATGAAGTCGATCTTTTTCAAATACTGAATTGATGTCAGTTTTTTTTTTTTTTTTTTTAAATATATATATATATATATATATATATATATATATATATATATATATATATATATATATATATATATATATATATAATAAATAATACATATATATATATATATATATATATATATATATATATATATATATATATATATATATATATATATATATATATATATATTTATGTATTTATTTATTTTATTTTGGTCCTTGCTCTTGTATGTGCTTCATTACAATATGAATTTATACATTCATAGCTGATTGTGTGCTCCGGTGCAAAACTAGACAGACATCAATTGAAAATTGTTCATTTTTAGAGTGGAGCACAGCTTATGATTTGAAATTTGTCCTATACATTTAAAAAAAAAAAAAAAAAAAAAACACAAAAAAAGGTTCATACTATATAAATACAAGTTTAACAAACACAATAAATGCATGCTTTTATAGTGTCAGTCAAATGTATTGAACAACACCATCAGAATCCCTATCACTTTTACAATAGAAAGTGATAACGGGACCTCCTTATTTTATATAAGAAAATCACAGCAGGATTTTAGTTGAATAAGACATTTTATTTTGGTGGCATTCAGAACAAATACACTTTTGGATCTAGAAGATGTCACTTTATATCATGATCATGATGTACTATTCGCCTTCTGAATCAGAAAATATAGCAAAATGAGTTATAACTGTCTAACACAGAGGCTTAGTAACAATAAAACAAAGATACAGGTAAGACTGGTGTGACCTTCAATGTGCAATTAGTTTGTGGCAGCCCAGTGAATTCAGGTTTAGTTAATATAATTTTGTCACCATATGGCACATACAAAAGATAAAACTAAAGGTTACTATACTGTAGGGACTATCTGTCAGCTATTTGGTTACAATAGGGAACACTAGAATATTCAAAACAGATCATTGAAAATAATGACTGCATGCATCCCCACACTTAAAGCAGTCTGTCATAAGCATGGTATCTCACTGCATGGCAAAAACACTATAAGGAGGTCATATAATTTGACTACTTTAATCTTTAAACTGCTGTTTATATGCAGTTAAACCTACTGTACATTTCTAATATTACCAAACTACAAAGACAGAATTCTAGACAGCCCCTTGAGCTGTCATTATAGGCAAGCTTTGATCTACTGTATTTGGCCTGTGGGGGCCATCTGCTTAAATGGGATGCAACTCTGGGAGATGGCTCTTTCCAGTGCATTTATGTTGTTTAATTGGGACGTCACTTTGTTTAATTGGGGTGCAGTATTTTGAAATGGTGAATGGAGAGCGCTTTTCAGAGCAAGGTAGGATCGCGTAGCGCAGTGCAGTGCAGTGCAGTGAGTATGTGATAAGGCTGTGAGTTACATAAACCACATTGAACTCTTGAAGGAGCTGGTGTTTCCTGTGGTTTCTCAGGCTGCTGTTTCAAAGAAAGTCAGTGTGTCAACATCACAGGTATTATTTATTGATTTATTTTATAACACCAAAGTACGTGTCACAAAAAAACTCACTCAATCATATACATTGATATAACGTAATATAATACCTGAGCTAAAGTACTTAAAAACTACTGTCACTTTCCTGTTCCAATTACATTCTGCACAAGTCTCAGCTAAATATAACAAAGGTATAAAAATGTGTAATGCTTTTACATCATACAAGTCCATAACATAAATAATCATAAATACACCCTTGTTAATGGTTATTATTATAAAATAAATACAGAACATAAAAATCTGCAAACTAGCCCAAAATGACTTGCTGTCTCACAGATGGAAACTTAAACTTGAACTTGACAACACATTATAAACTTTAAGTATGTACAGAAATATACTGACAAAAAAACACAATGAAAATGAGTGCTGGGGTGACTATACTATCTTCCTGTTCTGATCTTTGTCCAAAGTTCAGGTAAGCAAGGTATAATCAAAGCCATTATTTATAAAATGGTATTCAAAACATATTACAGAAGAATAGGTTGTGAAGGCCTTACTTTACCCCACTGAATTAACTACAAACCAAAGGAACCACTCATTTTCATTGTGTTTTTTTGTCGGTATATTTCTGTACATACTTAAAGTTTATAATGTGTTGTCAAGTTCAAGTTTAAGTTTCCATCTGTGAGACAGCAAGTCATTTTGGGCTAGTTTGCAGATTTTTATGTTCTGTATTTATTTTATAATAATAACCATTAACAAGGGTGTATTTATGATTATTTATGTTATGGACTTGTATGATGTAAAAGCATTACACATTTTTATACCTTTGTTTTTACAAAGGAAGATACTGACAACATGCCCCACATGTCATCCAGTTCCTATCCAGTTTTAAATAACTTTAGCATAACTGAGGCAGAAGTGTTAAAGGGACTAGGAGCTCTTAAAATAAACAAATCCCCTGGGCCGGATGAGATCCTCCCAGTAGTACTCAAAGAAATGAAAGAAGTAATTTACAAACCGCTAACCAAGATCATGCAGCAGTCTCTTGACACAGGGGTGGTACCGACAGACTGGAAAATTGCAAACGTAATACCGATCCACAAAAAGGGAAACAAAACTGAACCAGGTAACTACAGACCAGTAAGCCTGACTTCTATTATATGCAAACTTATGGAAACTATAATAAGATCCAAAATGGAAAATTACCTTTATGGTAACAGGGTACTGGGAGACAGTCAACATGGTTTTAGGAAAGGGAGATCGTGCCTAACTAACTTGCTTGATTTTTTTGAGGATGCAACATCGATAATGGATAATTGCAAAGCATATGACATGGTTTATTTAGATTTCCAGAAAACTTTTGACAAAGT
Source organism: Polyodon spathula (assembly GCF_017654505.1). Lineage (NCBI taxonomy): Eukaryota > Metazoa > Chordata > Actinopteri > Acipenseriformes > Polyodontidae > Polyodon > Polyodon spathula. Next base: position 3,432,800 of record NC_054535.1, read on the forward strand.
CCCGCACAAAAGATTAATTCTCAAACTGAACGCAGTTGGGATTCAGGGAAACGCATGTACATGGATTAGGGAGTGGTTAACATGTAGAAAACAGAAAGTACTGATTAGAGGAAAAACCTCAGAATGGAGTGTGGTAACCAGCAGTGTACCACAGGGATCAGTATTAGGTCCTCTGCTATTCCTAATCTACATTAATGATTTAGATTCTGGTATAGTAAGCAAACTTGTTAAATTTGCAGACGACACAAAAGTAGGAGGAGTGGCAAACACTGTTGCAGCAGCAAAGGTCATTCAAAATGATCTAGACAAGATTCAGAACTGGGCAGACACATGGCAAATGACATTTAATAGAGAAAAGTGTAAGGTACTGCACGCAGGAAATAAAAATGTACATTATAAATATCATATGGGAGATATTGAAATTGGAGAAGGAATCTATGAAAAAGACCTAGGAGTTTTTGTTGACTCAGAAATGTCTTCATCTAGGCAATGTGGGGAAGCTATAAAAAAGGCTAACAAGATGCTCGGATACATTGTGAAAAGTGTTGAATTTAAATCAAGGGAAGTAATGTTAAAACTGTACAATGCACTTGTAAGACCTCATCTTGAATATTGTGTGCAGTTCTGGTCACCTCGCTATAAAAAAGATATTGCTGCTCTAGAAAGAGTGCAAAGAAGAGCGACCAGAATTATTCCGGGCTTAAAAGGCATGTCATATGCAGACAGGCTAAAAGAATTGAATCTGTTCAGTCTTGAACAAAGAAGACTACGTGGCGACCTAATTCAAGCATTCAAAATTCTAAAAGGTATTGACAGTGTCGACCCAAGGGACTTTTTCAGCCTGAAAAAAGAAACAAGGACCAGGGGTCACAAATGGAGTTTAGAAAAAGGGGCATTCAGAACAGAAAATAGGAGACACTTTTTTACACAGAGAATTGTGAGGGTCTGGAATCAACTCCCCAGTAATGTTGTTGAAGCTGACACCCTGGGATCCTTCAAGAAGCTGCTTGATGAGATTTTGGGATCAATAAGCTACTAACAACCAAACGAGCAAGATGGGCCGAATGGCCTCCTCTCGTTTGTAAACTTTCTTATGTTCTTATGTTCTTATGTTCTTATGAATGTCGCACAGTAGTTAAAGTTAACTAAATATTCTTGTGTGTATTTTGGCAAAAACAAGAACAAAAAATCCCTGGCATTGTCTTTTCTTTGCAATAAAGAAAGTGGCAAAGTAGTCTTATTATTGAGGTTTACTCATGTCTTTTTTAACTGAACATGATGAATTGTAACAGCAGCAACGTTTTTGCACCCTTGGTTAACAATAAGGTCACTGAAATCCCTTGGTTTAAATTAGGATCGCTGAAATCCCTTGGTTTACCATAGGATCACTTAAATCCCTTGGTTTACAATAGGGTAGCTGAAATCCCTTGGTTTACAATAAGGTCACTGAAATCCCTTGGTTTACAATAGGGTCGCTGACATCCCTTGGTTTACAATAGGGTTGCTGAAATGCTGCAGCTGCCTTTATGTTCAGGGTGAGCCAATGCTGCTTAAGTTTACCACTGAGGTTCCCACTCAATTTGTTGCCATATCATAAGTGCATGTGACGGTACCAGCTTCAGTCAACATCAAGGTCCATCCATATTATAATTAGAGACACTGGAAACCTGCTCCTCCAAAAGATGAAAAGTAGCAGTCATTATCTTATGGCACTGTGTGCATTGTATAGCCCAGAGCTATTGTCATCCAGTTTGTAACAGTTAAAGTAAACATCTTTCCAAATGATTGACTTGGACAATTACATCCCTGTGGAATTGATACAATATCTTTTTTTTTTTTTTTTCTTCAATGCTTCATGGTGTTTGTTTCCAATTTTCATTCTTATGTACTCTACTTGTACCTTTATGGAGCCTAACGTCAACTAATTATTATAAACTTAAAAACTGTTATGCATATTACAGCAGGAAGTGAATATCAACACTTTTTTTACTGGGAAGCATTTTAGCTGAACTGAAACCTAAATATACGTATAAATATTATAAAAGTAATAAGATATTTTCTGGCAGTCTATCACAGAAGAAAGACATATAGCTTAATGTACTGGTATCACTGGAGTCTAGTTATTATTCATTTAAATACCACTGGTTAAGTTGTAATTTAATCTCTCTAAACACATAACACATAACAGACAACATTTTGAACAGTAGGCCAGTGAGCGTGTCCGTATTTCTTAACTGTCACTAATAACTGTAAAATATAATGCTGTGTATATTACATTTTTCAAAGAACTGCATGCACTGAGTGAAAATGTATTGATATGGTGGCCTTTTTGTCAGGGAAACATGATAAGACTATAAAATAATAATGGTAATGAGGGTTTTATTGAAGGAGTCCCGATTAAAATGGTCTCCTCGCAACCAACAACAGTTTTCCTGGGCAATTACATATTTGTTTAAGGATATGGACAAGCATATAATTAAATAAGCCTTCAATTGAGTTTAAAATAGAAATGGACATGCATTTTGATGAATGTATATTTATGTATTAATTTTCAAGACATTTTGCAGTGTATTAATGCCCTATTTGGGTAGCTTTATCTTGGTCCAGCTTTCAAACACTCCCATTAATGCAGTTTTTGGGATCCATAATTAGGAGACCGCATTATTTGTGTTACGCCTTATAATGAAGATAGACCCACAAGTCAAATTAATATTGTACCGTACGGTGGAAAATGAAGGAAGGAGACACACCGAATTTGCAGGTACTCGAATCAATGGTTTATTGGGATGATTATTCCCGGACGCTGTTAGCCTAGACCACACCAAAAACAACAAACAGTCTTGCAGTCTCACTCTTTAGCGCAGCACATTTTTTTATTCCTAGAGCAGCCCTCTTTGGAGTCAATCTTATCAAGAAAACCTTTTAGTTTTTCTTCGTGTTTTAGCCATCCACACAATGTAGATTCTGTGACATTTATATATTTTGAAACTGCTGCTTGAGTTTCACCTTTTCTTACTATGTCCACTGCATTGAGTTTCATTTTAACAATGAAAGATTTTTGTTTTTTGCTGTCTGCCATGCTTCGTACTGTATATCTGGAACATTCATTCAATGACTGCAAGTCATATTGCTTTACGGGGGAAATGGGAGCCACGCCCTTACTGTGTTATAACAGATTCTGGACTATAACAGGTCACTTTATAACAAGGTAGCACTGTACTTGAAAAAAAAATCCTGAAACTTTATATTTATCTTGTGCAAGCCACAGTCTAAATCTACTGCTCTATCTAACAGGGCATGTATGCATTTCTTCAACAAAGTCCAGAGGTTGTACAACATATTGTCTTTATCGATTAAACATCTGGAAATTTTTAATTAATCTGTAGATATAACCTTGAAACCACTGATTGAAACAAGATGGGAAGCTACTTACTGGTGTAGTTGAAGGCTTAGCGAAGTTAAAGCTCACAACTAAAGACAGAAAAATATGTTTGGATTCTCTGAGTGAGGAAATACAAACAATGACATTTCTTAGAACTCTGGTAATTTGATAGATCTCTTAACAGAAATCACAAGAGTTAGCATTGTACTGCAATCAAAGGACATGACCCTAGACACCGCTTCTGCTTGTTGACAATTTAAAAACCCTGTTATCAAAATACAGAGAAAGTGGAGTTAACAAAGCTGCATGTACGATTGCTGATGACTTAGGTGCCAGCAGGGAGTTTGCACAGAAGTGTGTACGAAAGCGGAAATCATTCCACGATGAAGTGGACACAGACGGACCCTGCTAAAAGTGCCACAGACCCAGAGGTTGAATTTAAACAGGATATATCTATGTCCTTGTTGATATTGTGAATAATGAGCTTGATGGAAGCTCTAATAATTTGAAACACATATCCAAGAAGTTTCAATTTCATATCAACATGGACAGCATGTCAAAGGATGATTTAGAAGCCCAGCAAAGCAGTATGAGGCTTCATCACCAGATGTTGCAAAAGATATTGTTCAGGAGGTCTTTGCTGCAGAATGTCTTTTGAAAGATTGTACCACTGCTATGGAAAAACTGAAGTTTCTGCTAAACATATTCTAGAATTAGTTTTTCCTAATTTAACAGCTGCTTTACACATATTCTTGACTATGCTAATAACAGGTGCAGCAGCGGAAAGATCAGTCAGCAAGCTCAAACTCATAAAAAACTACTTGCGTTCAACCATGAACTAGGAACGTCTCATAATGTGGCTTTGGTTTCAGTTGAGAATGAACTTGCTAGATTGACAAGCTTTGACAAAGTGAATGGCAGATGAGCCAGCATGAAAGCGCAATGTGCCATATTGTAGCACTTCCAAAAGAATGTACATGCACTTGTATGTTTTCATTAATGTGTGTCATTAGCTACTGTAAACAACTGTTTGTTAGTAGTGTGTATTTAACATTTTGTAACATAGTTATTGTTGGTTAAGATTGCATTACAATTTTTCTATCATACTTTTTTTTTATTTACTGAATTACATTGTAAAAAGTTGTTTTGCTAAAACTTAAAGCAGCACTGAATCTTTTTTTTTTGATTGAATGGGAATTTTAATGACATTCATTCAAGACTTTGTTGTACAATACAACTTTATTAACTCACTTGTCAATCACAAAAAACAAATTCAGTGTCTCGATAGTATTTATAATCCTCATTCCTAATAGACATACGGTGCTATTTCTCCCTTTCTGCAGATTCCTTGTACATGCACATGCTGTATATTCTGATACTAGAATGTAGCATGCCCAATAAGGCAACACATCAGGTGTGTAATACTCATCTAAGTAAGCCTGCCCTCCTTTTTTTCACAAATCTCTGCCAGTGCATTTGGTTGATTTGCCCTGTCAATGGGAGATAAACGGCTGGTATTTTATATTAAAAAGCTGACAGCTCCCTACTCCCTTTGCCACTCTGTGAGCTGAATAGGCAGATTCCAGCTCACAGCACTAGGAGGTTAAACATATATAAGTTATCTAATGAAGCAAACATTTTCTTAAATGCAAGTGGTTGTTGCTGTGATGTAGCTCCGTGTCCTTCCAGTCACTGCTTCATCAACTGCTGACTTGTATTTGAAGAAAACTTGTCCTGCTGTTGTGCTAATTGTCCTTTTTACCACCTATCTGTGCAAAAGCTGAGCTCAGTGAGCACAATTGTTATTGTGTAGCATAAATCCAGATTGAAAATGGAAAACTGTGGAACAATTAAAGAGAAATTACCAATAATACAATGTACTGTTTAGATTGAAAGTAATTTAATCATGAAATAACTGACATCACTGGTAGATTTTAAACATATAAATATTTTTCTAATTGAAGTCAGGCAGTATGCTTGTTGGTGTGGCTTTGCATATTTACATTTAAAATGAGGGAGGTTAGGAATAGAAAAAACACTAATTGTTGCTTATTTCAACTATTTGTTTTTAAATAATGTATTCAGCTGATTCATACGCACAGTATATCTGCTATCACGTGATCAGACGTATATTGTACGTTCCTTTCTTAGTTACACACATTCCATAAAAAAACAAGTAATAGTTAAAAAGTGAATTACAGATCATTCTTCTTTTATTACACATACAGAAGCTGAATTTCTAAACAGATCAAAATCTGAGAAGCTCATTATTTGATTTTTGACAACATTTCAATGAAGCAAATGGCATTTACTGATACAGTAAAATCTATATTAAATAGACATATTTATATATTTAAAATCAATATATCAGTTTCAAGTAAAGGTACAGGAATATTGTATACTGTTGCTGGTTAATAATTTAATACAATACTTAATTTTTTTCCGTCATGTATTAGTTTACTATAAAATAACAGTAATGTGAAGAAGAAGTTGTTTAAAATATCTTCTGAGTTATTCAATTATTCCTACACAACAAATAGTTACTTATCAGTGCACAGTGACAAAAAACTTTCCGCAAGCGATATAGAACGTTTGCAAATATGGTTAGGAAACAGAACATCTGATGGTAATTATAGTTTTCTAAATATATAAGTATGGCACTAACTTCAAATTATGAATTCTGATTCTTCAGCAAAACACACTGACCCATAATTGGGAACTTGTAACAACAACAACAAAAACAACAGCAAAAATCATTAGCGATATAGGACTTACAACTGACAACAGTTTACAATGAGTGTCCTTGATTTGCATGGCCAAAATTCAAGTAATGTAAAAATGTTGGCCCCATACCAGTGTCGAGGGAACTGTTCATTGGATAGATCGATAAAATACCTCCAGTTATGATAAGAGTACCCCTCGAACCAGGAGCATCACATATATATGATTTTTAAAGTGCTTTGAAAATAAAAGGAACAAAGTATAACATTATATTACCCTGCACTGTCAGCCATGATGAAAGAGTAAAATCTGTAATACTTTCAACAAACTGAACAACTCATAACTCTACATATAAAGGTACAGCTTTATAAACCAAAGCTGTATACTGACAGTGGTCTATTGATTTATGCATGTAAACAAATGCTAAAATAGTAACACGGTACAGGTCTGAAATAGCACAGTATTATTTTCTTTGAATTATATTTTACTTTATATATCATTTTCTGTTTAAGTGTGTCTGTTTCACAAAGACGGCCGGAGTGGGTGACGTCAGAACCAGGAAGGGAATATATCGAGAAAAAACAGATGAAGTGAAATGATGGGGACGCTTGCTTGCGCCGGTTTATTGAAAATAAAACGGTTTACACAGACAAAAGGCAGGACACGACACTTTACGCCAAAATAAATAGACACACAAAACAGACTATACTAAACAAACACGGTGAGTTTTAAATAAACAAGTATTGTGCTGGTCCCACCAGCACGCAATAGCAATTTATATTAAACTCTATTCCTCCTCCTCTCTCTCCCGTTCCCTACTCATCGAACACCCAACCCAGAGTGAGTAAAACGTGCATCTATATACACTGTTGTGCTGGGATTCAATTACCAATTAATTATTCACTTGAATACCAGCACGTGAATTAATTATGTGCAACCTCGTGCTCACAAATTAACTACTTTAAATGCACGTGAAGTGATGTACAATCCTGAATTACACTCTGAATTTTAAGAAGCCATCAGGATGTGATGATAAAACAAAAAATGATATATTGTCCAAAGTGAATCGAAACAAGAAGATTACATTATGGTATTTCATAATCATAATGGGTCACTCTTAAGGGCTTGATTTACGAAGCCTAATGCACACCTGTGCCCTAAAGTGAGAGACACAGAGTTCCCATTTGACATAATCCCACATATTAAACCTCAGTTAACACACTCGGACACTGCCAGTCAAGCTGATAATTTTACCTGAACAATAACAAACGTTCTTCTGCTCAAATATATAGTCAGTTTAACTGTGTCTGTGTATGCAGGGAAAAGTTTCTGAATGCACATTAATATATGGGTTAGTATGTCTGGGCACAGATATGATGAATGTAAAAGATTATAAATATAACCTCCCTACACACACCTCCTCCCAATACAAGCATAAATATGTTTATAGCCTGTTTGCCTATATATACACAAACACACACATGCAAACTGACAAATATAAATCTAAATGAAAATGCATAATATTATTTAATTCATTTTTATTTATCTTTGTACATTTTTAATAAGTACTGAAGACAAAAAGTTTGTGAACACAATTTTTATTTCAAGTTCAAATCTTACTAGTGTGGGAATTCAGAGTGTAAATGCACAAAACAAAAAGGGACACTAAAAGTCTTTCTCCGATCTTTCTGGGCTCACTTTCATTCTTTGAAAAAAGGGTTATTAAAAGAATATCTTGTAAAAAGAATTCTGTTCCTAAATATATCCTGCTTTGGTCGAAAACCATTAGACATGGCTGATTTAAACTATTTTGACAGTTTCAAGAAACAAGTTTTCATCAACGTCAAAACCTTCCACACTTTGATTTAACAACCACTCTGCCCCTTTTTACCCTTTTGGTAAGGGATGTACTGTATGAAATATCAGGATGTATTGGTTTAATGGATTTCTTATTCTGGAAAACATACTACCTCTATTCACGGTCATTATGTTCCTTGTATTGTACTGAATAATTCAGTCTCAACATGAAAGCTCTGTGAAACAAACTGCCTCAGGAATCATTTTCATACCATGTAAGTATGCATGCAACTGACTGCGACGAATTAACTCCTTGTACTCTACTCTGACAAAAATGGACTTTGACCACGTAAAACAAAGTCTAAAAATTTAAATATTTGTCTTTATCATCCTTTTTTTTTACGTTTTGCAAAATATCACAGTGTCATGGGTTAAACTGCATCAAATGCTGGAAATATAGTGTAGCCTGCAGCACTGATATTAATTAGCTACCTCACACAGTGAATCATCACACCAGAACATCAAAGCCAGGATTTTTGACTGAAGCGCATCAATAAAAGCTTAACAATAAAACAATAAAAAGTTCAAGTATGTTTGCATAGTGACTACTTCAAGCTGTAACAAAGGTTAAAGGGTTAAAGAAGGGGCTTTAATAATTCAACAATAATTAAAAAATGAGTTTTTCTATCCTTAAAAACACAAGTTGGGGCTCAGTTAAATATTCGATATACAGATATTTGAGCATCCTTTAGAGCTAGCTAGATGACCAATACACTATGTAAAAGCTCAATATTGCAAAGCAATTGAAGGATCCAGGACACCTTGCTAACTCGTACACCAATTCCCAGAAGCCTGTTCACTTTTTTGCATCACTATGCAGAAGCCCCTCCCACAACGTGAGCAGTGAGTACGTCCTCTGAGAGTACGACTGTCCATAACACAGCAGTCAAAATCATCTTGATAGATACTTAAACAGCTGCTTAGGTACAGCACAGCACATAATTACAAACGCACCTGACCAAATGAGTTTGTGGAAAAGGTGCAAAATACAGAAAATAAATTTATAAAATAAATTAAAAGCAAAAAGCCCACTATTTGAAATGAGTTTAAATATTATAGAACAACGATCTCAGAAAACATTCCCAGTCCTGTTTACAGGTAATGTTACTATAGAAAAACAAAGCAATGCATGATGTACTGATCATTAGTGCAAGCTCTGTATTTTGGCCAACTAAAGCATTTACAGTATCATGATGGACACACACAAACCATTGTTTAAATGTTCTTAGAATCAGCAAGTAACATTTTTTCATTCTTCAGGTTCAAAAAGGGTTTTGGAAAGCAGACAACATCTTTGAGATACAGTATATTATAGCGTGCACGGGGGAAGGCAGCAGCAGGGCTGGCAGGTGACGTAATCACATACAAAGACATAAGCCTGATATGTGCTCCTTACAATGGATTGCCTTGCACTTTGTGATGCGCCTGCCTGTGAGAACCGAGATCGCTACATTGGTGTCAAAAGTAGACGCAGGTACCCTGGCAGGCACTCGTCGGACTCTAGCCTGGTGAGCAAGTCCTGGGCGGACTTGAGGCTGGCAGGGGAGAGTGTAGTGTGCATGGGGAAAGGCAGCAGCAGGGCTGGTAATTAAGCTCCATTATTCATTTTAGCAAATGTGTAATGGTTAATTTACACATTAATTCATTTCAGTTTAGGGACAAGTTTGAAATCCTGTTCTGTCTCAAAGCGACCAGTAAATCTGGAGCCAGGTGGCCACCCTAACTACAACTTTTAGTTTTAAAGCTGAAAGCAAGATTGGAAAAGGACACGCTTTCTGCGAGCTGGACTAATTTTAATGTGGAACACGGAATGATGTGCTTCAGCACGAAAAATCGTAGAAACATCAAAAGGCAAATGAAGCACAAAAATGAGCAGTTGCCATATATTAGAATTATTATATTGTTTATTTGGACAGTAAGTTCAGATTTAAGGTCAAATATACATTTGGTATGGATAGTGCATGAAGAGCCATAAGAAATGCAAGTACAATATCTGGATGTGTATTCTAAACAGTTCAAAGCAAAGTGAGCCTGTGCTGCATCACAGATGCATCTGTCTAATTCAATTAAATACGCTCTTATATCTGCACTTGACATTTAGGGAGCAATAGTCAATTCAAGTATAATCTTTAACTGAGTTTTGGTAGTTGGGGTCAATAGACTTAGTTTTAATTACAATAGCCATTAACCCCGTGCAGAAAAGGTTTCCTGTCTATGCTCTCGACAATATAAGGACACTTTTTTGAAGTCCATCATTTTTTTCCAATGCAAAGCCTAAATCAAAATAATATAACAGTATATGTTAATTATTTATTATTTTTTTATTTAAAAAATATACAATTTTGGTTAAAATGAATGTTAGGCTACATTTATTACAAAAGTATCGAGACCCCGCTGAGCTTACTAACAATATGCCTGCTCCAAATCAATATATCAAACATTAATGTATATATACCAACAATCATCAATCCATATATAACAAATATCACTCCATATATCAAACATTGATTATATATATCAAACATCAATCTGTATATATCAAACATTGATGTATATATCAAATATCAACCATATATATCAGTTTGTAGTTTGTTAACACATTAATATTATTATTACTTTATGCTTATACGTTATTATTATTATTATTATTATTATTATTATTATTATGTATTTATTTTTTGCAGCCACTTAGTCGCTATTTAGTTTCTGTTCATTCAATCGCCAAAAGTATGCAAATACTCTCCATCTGAAGCCAGGTTTTCTTACTAACAATGTGCCTGCTCCAAGTCAATCCATAAATATCAAACATTGATGTACAGTGCCTATAGAAAGTCTACACCCCCTTGATCTTTTTTTCACATTTTGTTGTGTCAGTGCCTCACAGTTTCATACATTTAAATGAGGATTTTGTTTTCATACTCCATACTGTTAAGGAGAAAACAGTTTTTACTGAGAAAAAAAAAGTTTAAAAAAAATTATATGTTAAAAATACAAAACTGAAAGGTCATAATTGGATAAGTCTCCACCCCCCCTGAGTTAAAACTTGGTGGAAGCACCTTTGGCAGCAATTACAGCTGTGAGTCTGTTGGGATAGGTCTCTACCAGCTTTGCACACCTAGATTTGGCAATATTAAACCATTATTCTTTACAAAGTCAAACTCTGTCAAGTTCTTTGGGGAGCATTGATGGGCAAATTTTCGATTGGATTTAGGTCGGGACTCTGACTGAGCCACTCAAGGACATTTACCTTTTTGTTCCTTAGCCACACCAGTGCAGTTTTGGCTGTGTGCTTTGTGTCATTGTCATGCTGAAAGGCGAACTTTTATCCCAGTTTCAGCTTTCTTGCAGAAGGCAGCAGGTTTTCCTCAATGATTTCTCTTTACTTTGCTCCATTCATTTTCCCTTCTATCCTGACAGGTGCCCCAGTCCCTGACGATGCGAAACATCCCCATAACATAATGCTGCCACCACCATGCTTCACAGTAGGGATGGTGTTCTTTGGGTGATGCTCTGTTTTAAGTTTGCGCCAAAAATAATGCTTTGCATTTAGACCAAAAAGTTCCATTTTACTTTTGTCAGACCACAAAACTTTTTTGCCACATAGCTGCTCCTGACTGTTTTTTTGCATACTTCAAACAAGATTCAATGTGGGCTTTCTTGAGTACTGGCTTCCTTTTTGCCACCCTATAATACAGACCAGATTTGTGGAGTGCTTGGGATACTGTTGTCATATGCACACTTTGACCAGACTTGGCCATAAAAGCCTGTAGCTCTTGCAAAGTTGCCATTGGCCTCTTGGTAGCTTCTCTGATCAGTCTCCTTCATGCTCGGTCATCCAGTTTGGAAGAACGGCCTAATCTAGGCAGGGTCTTTCTTGGTGGTGCAATACATCTTCAACTTCTTAATAATCGTCTTGACCATGCTCTAAGGGATAATCAAGGTCTTTGATATTTTTTTATACCCATCCCCTGATCTGTGCCTTTAAACAACTTTTTCCCGGAGTTATTTTGTAAGCACGTTGTTGCTCATGGTTGAGTCTTTGCTTTGAAATGCACTACCCAGCAGAGGGAACCTACAGGAACTACTGAATTTATCCTGAAATCATGTGAACCACTACAATTTAACACAGGTGGAGGCCACTTAACTTGTTGTGTGATTTTGAAGGTGATTGGTTACACCTGAGCTAATTTAGGATTGCTATTACAAGGGGATGGACACTTATCCATCCAAGCTATTTCAGTTTTTATTTTTAATCAATTTTCTACACATTTCTAGAATATTTTTTTCACTTGGAAGTTGTGGGGAATAGATAAAAAAAAAAAAACTTGGAAGTTGTATATATATATATATATATATAAAAATATATATATATATATATATATATATAATATATATTTTAATGCATTTTAATTCCAGGCTATAAGGCAACCAAAGATGAACATTTGAAAGGGGGTGTAGACTTTCTATAGGCACTGTATATATACCAACAATCATCAATCAATATACAGCGAACTTCAATATAGATTTCTTGTATCATTGAAGCTGATATCCGCAATTATGGCTTGTATTATGTGGCAGTACTGCATTAGACTTCAACATTTATAGGAAGTTAATACTGATCAGGTTACTCTGTTCTTCACAAATCTGCTGTGACAGACCTTCATAATGAAATTCAACTAAGGCAAGAGGCAAAAGCAACAAACTTAATACAAATAGCAACACTTCCTTCTGGGAAACAGCCTTATTGTAGATTAAATATAAAACTAAGGTGGATGTGTGTTCAGAAAAACTACAGAAATTGTTGATTGAAATTATCTATGCAGGTCACAATGTTTTTTTTTTTTTTCTCTCTTAATTCATTCCATCGTATGATAGGCTACATTATGTTTTCGTTACTGACCCATATATTAAAAGCACATATTGGTCAATCACAGTGGGAATAGAAAACGTCCCCGGTACCTCGGTAAACTAGCGGTACCTCCAGGCACGTCACAGTATACCGTAGTTGCAGCTTGAAGTGTAAAACTAATACTTTCTTTTTCCAGCAGCATGCGTTAGAGAGCTTGAATACCATTGTTCCTTAACAAGATGATCTGTGCTTTAGATGTATTTCTCTATGTAGTACCGAGTGAGTACTGTAGTAGCAAACATACTGAATTTATTGGTTGACAATTAAACTTCCAAAGCAAAATAAATAAATAAAATAAAATAACATCCATATCAGAAAAAAATCCTATGAAAAAAATGAAACATCAGTAAACAATGGAATACTGTATGCGACAACATTTTCTTTCGGTCAGCATTCAGTGCAACATGTTAACAACCTTAAATGTTAAAGTACTTTATTCAATTTTTGCAATTATTCAAATCAATAAATCAAATGTTTTGGACAAGTTGCATACTTCTCGTTAGTAAAAAAAAAAAAAAAAAAAAAAGTGAAAGATTGACATCAGTATGGATTCAGCTGGTTAAAATGTTATGTTTCGTGCAAGCGATCCATTCACAATCAAATATATTTAATCTCCCTTTAAGCTCTATAGCCCCGTATCATTTATCATTCTTTTTAAACATATTTCAATTTGCATTGCTTAAATACCCATTTTAGTTATACTGTTTCCTATAAAATGTATCCCGCTGTTACAAGGCTGCAATACTATTACTATTAATCACATTTTTGGGAAATGCACTTTTATAATGTTTGAGATTTCTTTAAGTTTAAAAGCATTATTTTAGATAGCAGGGTTGTGTGATTTTGAACATTAATCTTAAATGTCACTGTTGTGTAGTTCACGTAAAATGATCTCAGATCAGACCATGGGAACAATCAATCTCAAGCATACTGGCTAAGTAACATTAAGCATTGATCCTTTAATTATCTGGTACTGACTCGCATCAGAGTTTAATGTCATTAAGGAATGAACAGTTCTCTGAAATATTATTATTATTATTATTATTATTATTATTATTATTATTATTATTATTATTATTATTATTATTTATTTCTTAGCAGAACAATGTCTTAATAAATACTGTATACTACTCTTAGATACTGTATTCAATAATACGTTGTGTATTTAAAAACAAACAGAAAAACTGTTTCTGCTCGTATTACATTGTATTAAAATATACACTAGTAATGCTGCTTGTGGTAAAATTTGAATATATAAATAACACACACAAAAAAGGCATATTTATTATAACAAATATTTTTGTATTTTTCTTGGTTTCTCTGTTACCAACAGAACAAAAATAAAAACAATACCGGTATATGTTATATTAATTTAACATTCATGCCAAATATTCGATATAAAAGATGGAATTGTTTTTGCCTATATTAATGGTACTAGTTATTATTTTGCCCCAAAATAAAATACTGTAAGAGGCAATTTGGACGGTGGTTACATATATTGACATAACTATTAAATTATCATTTATAGCTCATTTACATTTGAGCTGAACTTTTAGTACACATTGTTTCTTGTTGTTTTCTGACACCTTTTGTTCTTACTTGCCTATTTATAAATGCAAAGCACTTCAAAAGATGTAGTGCATTTGTTTATATCTTATATATATATAATATTTATATATATATATATAATATATATATTATATATATATATGAACATCATTTATAACATCAAGTTTTGATCCCTTACATCAGCCTAAAAGATTATATCAACTCGTCCCCTTTCTGTAAATAAGATGTAGTAATATACCCCTATATATTTTAATATTATATAATATATGTAATATATATATATATATATATATATATATATATATATATATATATATATATATATATATATATATATATATATAGACCAGAGACGCTGGTCACGAATGGTAAATATGTGGGTCCTAGCATGTTATGCTATACAGGACCAGGGCACTGGAAAGTTCCGGATTGAGCAGGGAAAGACTACATCTCCCAAGAGACAATGCGGGAGGTGTAGTTAATAGGGCCTACAAAAATGGCAGCCACCAAAGAAACTACAAGGGACAGGAGTACATGGGGTTTAACTGAACTGTAAACCAGCACAGCTGCAGGTGTTTAAGAGGTATTAGTTTTGTAAGTGGCTGGGCTGGTTGACAATAAAAGGAAATTATCTCCTTTGTTCAGGGTCGAGCTGGGGGAGGCTTATGGTGGTTGTGGTTAGACTTTGTGGAGAAAGGAGAAGTTAGGGAAAAGACACAAAGAAATACAGAGGAACAGATTTAAAACTGGTAAGTAGCTTAGCTTCGAATCCTTTTGGTTTTCAAATGTCGAATCCTTGCTACAATTTGTGCTCTCAGATCTCCTCACAGTTTCCCTCTACTTTGTCTATTAGTCTCTCTATGATACAAATAAAAACAAACAACTATGTTTTATTTATTCTGTGGTCCGACAAATAAAGTAAAGACACAGGCGGACACTAAGATAGAATGTTGTTTTATACTGACACTATATGCCAGATATGACCTATATGTATATACAGTTATATATATATTGTATATATATATATTTTATATATAGATATATATATATATATTTTTACATTCTGTTTTATTAGCAAAGATCTATAGTTGTATCCGGTCCTATCTCTAGCATTGTACTGAAGGACCCTCACCCTGAGATAAGAAGGCTGTCCCACTTGCACCCACTCCCCAGATGGTGCTTCCATTATTGTTTTAATTTCTGTAACTATCAGGCTACATTTATTTTTCTGTTCCGTGCAGGTACAAGCTGATGAAAGTACTAGTACATTTAGGTGCCATGTAGTCCAGTGTAGTCGAGAGTTGTGAGGTTTACAGGTTATGTCTGAACAGGTGTGTCTTGAAGTGGCGCCAGAAGGTGGTCAGGTACTGAACAATCCTCATATGCATGGGTAGGCCGATGTGCACTTTTGACTGGATTATTGTAGCCTGTACTGTGCACAAACACACTGGCAAAATCTCAAACTAATTAATGTCACTGAGACAATTTTCCCTTTACAGTCCGATGTTTGTCCCTATCCGACATCATCAAAAAGACGTCAAACACAGGTCGGAAAAAGCCGTGAAAACCTTTCGGTGGCTGCGTGAGATCGATAGGGGCTGAGAGAAGACGAAAAAACTGGGGGCGTGTCTGAGCAATACACATAGCCCCTGCACCACAGAGATAACACTGACAGAAACAAAGAAGATAGCTGCTTCCGTATCCAGTGCTCAAAGAATATCACAGGCTTTTGTAGATGTTATAGTAATAAAGTAATGACTTGTATTGCATTATTGAGGTGTTACTGATAAAACAGATGATCTAGAAAGAATTTATCAGTTTGCACGATGTATTTGACAAAATCATCAAACAAGGGGTGGGGATTGGCTGGAGATGCAGTACTGAGAGTACTTTTACAATTCAATGCCTTTTAAACCTGTTTTACTCTTTAAAAAAAAAAAAAAAGATATTTTAAACAGTGCTTGTAAAATAAACAGTATGTGTGAAAATAAATTGAACCTGACATACTTGACAAGTGCTGAATAAACGGACCGCTAAGGGTTAATATCAAATTAGTGTTTGTAGTTATTATGGTATTAATATTGTATAATAAAACAATGATGGAAACTTTATTTAGAAACAACTGGACTTGTACTTTATTAAAATGAGGTAAGAATGCCACATCCAGAGTGAAAAAATGGGGGTCAGACTTTGAAATAGGTTTGTGTTCTACAATATATTTCTGCATGGAAGCTTATGGCCATAGAGGAGAGTCAAATCTTGATAGCTGAATAAACTGACCTTGCCGAAGTTGATCTGTTTTGGAAATGCACAGGAAGAGGATAAAGTGGGAATCTGAGATGAATGTGAGATCACTGCAGTAAATACCCAGCATAGGAAAGCTGGCAGTAGAAGGAACTGCATATTCTGAGCATCTCAAAAAAAACAAAAAATGCAGTTAGGCGTATACATTCCATAGTTAGGTCATCAAATGTAGAGAAGCAGCCATGACAGAGGATTGAAATCAAATTGCCCAGAGTATCTATAGAGATTGGAGTCAGAGAGCTCTTAGAGATTCCACACAGGAGAAGACGGACCGTTGCTATTGATAGAAGAGTTGGGGAGGTAATAGATATCAAGCGAAATTGATATTGTATTCCTGACAGAGAGTATTTGATTGTAGCTGTGCAAGATATAGAGTCATTTGCGTGCCCTATAAAAGCCATAATACTGTCCTGGTTGAATAGGGTCACATTAATACTGCTTTGGGAGCAGAAAGTCAAATAGGTGGTCCAGCCGGTGGAATAAGAGGATCTGGTGGAAGGAGGGAGTGCTGCAGCCGTGTATGCTTGTCCTGCATTGAGTAATTTGCTGATAGTTGGGTGCAGTTTAAAATTAGCTGGTTGAACTGGGGTGTTACTGCTGGAGTTGGAAGAGCTGTAGGGACTAGACAGTGAAATCTGTAAATCTGTAAACGAGAAAGAGCATCAGCTGCATTCTTATAAATGCCCGGTAGATGGCGCACTTAGATTAGAAAATTATTTGATACTGAAATCCATATTAACTGCCGCGGTAATTGCATAATAAGAGGTGAACTGGAAAAGCCTTTATTAATAATATGAACTGTAGATTTGTTATTGAAAAAGAATAGTGTTGATTTCTTTGACCAAAGGTGACCCTATAGATGTGCTGCCATGACTATTGAGTAAATTTCAAGAAAAGCTGTGGATTTTAGATTCAGTGATAGGTTATCGATTTCTAAAGGCCATTCACTAAAAAACCATGATTGTTTGAAAGACCTCCAAATCCCTTGAATGAAGCGTCTGTAAATAAAGCCAGATCATGCGGTGCAGAAATGAAATCATCATAGAACATGGACATGCTGTATGACGGCAGAAATTTACTAGCTTCTGATTAAGTATTGATGTAGGAGTCCAAGTTTTTTGCTGTCGATGCAAGAGCTAGTAATCGAGATATAAGCGTCTGCCTGGGGGATAATGCGAATTGCAAATTTGAAGTGACCCAGCAAAGAGAGCAGTGCACGTTTCCTGATCGTTTTACTGATCTGAAAGTTCTGAATAAGAGAACGAATATGTTCAAGTTTAGATATGGGAAGGCTGTCTTCAAACTTTTCTGTGTCTAATATGATTCCTAGAAATTTCAGTGAATGTAGGGGGCTGAAAGTTTTTTCTTCTGAAAGCGGGACACCGACTTCTGAAAATAAACTGTTAAGATTGGTGATCGCTTATGCAGGCGGATCTGAGGGAGGAGAGATCAAGATAAATTCACCAAGTAGGTGGCGCAAAAATGGACATGATATGAATTGAGAAGTATCCAGCATAAAGCTTCTGAAAGAGTAGCACATATTTTTAGGCTGCTGTGGCAGCCAAAAGCTAACTGTGGAGAAAAATACAAATCTTCCCAGCATATCTTGAACAGCTGATGAAGAGAAGGATTGATTGGCATTACTTTAAATGCGTCTGATATATCTGCTTTTTCTAACCAGGGACTTTTGCTAACCATTAATTGAATGAATTGCATCTGGGATGGTAAAGTATTGTAGTGAAAATTGATTGTGAGGAATGAGCAAATTGATGCTACTGGTGCTTGATCCCTGTGGTGCTGATAAGTCTATGATGAGAAGCATTTTTTCCTACATTTTCAGAGTGACGATGCCGATAGGGTTAATCCTGTAGATTGGATGGGGGGGGGGGGGGGGGGGGGGGGGGGGGGGGGGGGGGCTGAATACAGGCCAACCATTAATCTTTTTTTAATCTCTTTTTGGATAAGAGACTGCACTGCCTTGTGTTCTTCAATACTAGAGTTTTTTTTTGCTTTGGAAGGAGGGGGGGGGGGGGGGGGGGGATTTGAGTCCGGTTGAAGAACCATTTTCTAGCCCATCAATTAAGTAGTTGACGAAGATCTTGTCTGGATGATTAAGAAGTTTTTGTTTTAAAATGGAAATGTTTATGGGAGTGGAGACTTGGTGTTGGACAAAGTCACTTTGGAGCTACTGGACATGGCTTTAGAATGGGCGTCCCTGCAGAAACTGTATATATAGATGTTTTGCACTGCCTGAAGGAGCAGATACTGGAGCTGAAATTATTACAGATTTGACTTCCTCCTGCATATCCGATTCTTCGCCCAGATTTGTCTTCCCTTGTGGATTGCTCAGGTGGAGCTAAAGAATGGATGGAATGATGCAGACTGCTGATCTGGAGGAGGTTGATGCTATTGCAGCTTTCAGGCAGAGTGAGGTTGAGCGGCCGGTGGAACCGCAGACCCTGCATGTGTTAGCTCTGAGACCACTGAAAATCCTGTTGAACAGATCTAAATCAGGTTGTGCCCAGTCGATGATGTGGTTATCTGATGCCAACTAGCTGCTGTTTTTGCTGTAAAGTATTTGTGTTAGTCAAAATACATGGTCCGTCCATACCTGACAGACAGCTCCAAGATGTAGAATTCATAAGAATCCAGTTCTTTCCTGCAGTTAGGGTATACAGAACATAGGACATCTCTGTATGTAGCAAAGGCTAGGATGACTTCCCCCAGAGTAAGCTACTTCAGTAATCTGGGATCTTTGGATTTCAACATGACTGATAGATCTCCGCAATCCACAACCCTATGGTCCAGAAATTCAGATGTTGCCATCAACAGTGAAACCAGGTTAACATCCTTACCTTTGATTATGCTTTGCCGAATCTGCGGGGATATAGAATGATGGTGGGCAGTGGTTGAGGCAGCGGAACCATATGCTGTGGCACTTGGAAAGTTGTAGATCAGAGGCTCAATCATAAAACTGGAATTGACTGTAGCTGCTGCAGTGGCTGTTTACTGCAGGAATGGAGGAAAATACTATAACTGTGGAACCTTGCTTCTTTCGCTCGATGTTGGACACCCGTTTATCCAAATTGCTGAGTTTGGTACTGACCAAGGATAAGGTATCTGCAAATGGTTGCCTGAATGCTTTTATTTCATAAAAAACATCTGAGAATGTTGCTGCTGAGTTTCACTGACTGGAGCGGCTGCCTGATGTGATGGCTACAGGAGTAGTTTGCTCTGAGACAGTCTGCTTGCTGTCTGACTTGGGCCACTGAACAGCTGAGCGCAGCTGGGGAGATTTCTTGGGTGGAAAAATTGGTTCTGCTGAGATGGAATTGCAACACAAAATGAAAAGAGAATCCCGATTTCTCCCTGCTGATCTCACTGCCGTTTTAAAGGAGGGTCTTTATCAGCTTGTTGAGAGTCCAGTCCTTACAGTACAGTCGCTCAGGAGAGGTATCCTGGGTCCGGAGCCGCTTAGATCAATGGGGATAGTGGTATGCTGTCCTGCTCGGGAGACACATGTTGGATCTTACAGAGACACGTGACAGAGGGAAGTATGGTGGGTTGATCAGATCCTGGGTTGAAGCTGTCAGCGAATGTTCTGATACTAGGAGATAAAAGGATAAGAGATTTACAATTATACTGTATTTACAGTATAATCGTAAATCTCGAAAAACTACTCACTTCTAAATCTTTTGTAGTCATTTTTGTATTATTTTAGTATAAATACATGTTCATTTGGATTCATATGTTGTTTTTTTCTGACTTTATGTGAACGAAAAGACACATTTGTCTGTTTTCCCATTGGAAATAGTGATATTTTGTGGGGAATAATAGCCATTTTCTATACTTTTGAGGCATAAGCAATTAGGAAATAACACTTACTACCCAGGAACAAAAATTGTGTTACATAGTGTTCTATAGAGATTTCATTAGGCTGATAAATGATGTTATAATAAGTGAATTTAATTGATTCGGTGATTTGGCTATGCATCTTTCTTGAGTGATCAAAGTGCTATGTTTACTTTAAGTTAGTAAGTTGTGTAAGTTAGTAAGACAGCTCCAACCCCACCCCCCTGCACAGCTTTCAAACCAATTCTCACTGCATATCTTGTGTTTATTTGTTAACAAGTATTTATCTGGTTTCTGTCAACCATGACATTCAGTAGATAAATTAATGTACATTGTATTACTTTGAATCACTTACAGTACATGCAATTTCAAGAAGGGAGATGACCCTATTACAGCTATCTTAAAGTATTTAAAAGTATAAATGCCTGCAACCATTATTTACTTTTTTGACAGGCTGGCTTGTAACTTAATACATGAAAGAAAAAGCAAGCTGGCTTCTGAAAAACACGGTACCAGAGTGCTCCTCCGCAGAACAGAACAGAAGGTAAAACAGAGTCTGAACCTGAGACCGAAGAAAGCTTTGAATGCAGCTCTGCCATTGTTGCTGTTGAGGTAAAGTCGATTTTAGATGTAAAAACTTGTTTAGACTCTGTACCAATCCTGCTCCACCACTGAAACTATGAAACTGACAGTGGTAGTTTATGTTTAGGGTTTCATTGGTAGTTTATGCTATATGTACATCTAATCCACAGACAAGCTAAAAGGAACAGGATCAAAAGATTGGGACCAGCAAGTCCAATTTGTCTGCTTTATTCAGCCCCCAAGGTTATCTATTCAATACTAATCCCTACCATTGCAGAGGAGAGTCTGATGCCCCTGTGACCACAGGAGAATACAAAGCTGACATTACCAAACGCACACAGATAATTGCTTGTGGAAAGATTAGGCCTAGTCACATAAGTTAGGCATCCCCGGAGTGAAATGCAAGTTCTCCAATCATACCAAATATTGCTGATGTTTCTCAGAAAAGGAGAAGAAAATGTGCAACATGGCAGTCACAAACTATATATACTGCTCTTGTTATGTTTGATTTCAGGTCTTGATCATCTTGGTAGCTCAAGGGGAGAAATAAGGAAACACTGTTTTTTGCTCAATAACTTTGGGAGTTATAAACAGATAATTTTCCTGTGTTTTAAAGTCTTTATTACCCTTTAATGATTTGTCATGTTAAAATGTAATTTGTAAAATGTGTGTCCTCTAAATATGACCATATAAAATGAAATTAAACAAAGCAAAATCACTTTCGGAATCAAAACCTTGATGCATCTGGTACTTCTCTGTTTAAATTTAGCTGATGTCGTCACCAAGGTAACCTTAAGCTCGTCCAATACTTGATATAATGCACTGCATGCACCTAAGTATGAGCTTAAAAGGTTTGGTAAATAAAATGCTGTAGCTTGACAATGAGAATGATTTTGCAGGTTATAGTGACAATATTTGCTGTGCATTTATCACCTCCACCTAGCACATTTATCACTTCCATCAACATACTTATTTCTATTCCATTTTTAAAGGTTTAAACAACTTTTTGATGAGTTCACGGTTTTTGGTTTGGTTGTATTTTAAGTGTTCAGCAAGGTTAAGTCACATTGGGAATTATTGCTGTGTTAAAAAATGTTTAAAAATCACTACAGCACGGTAAAGGCATGTGATACAGTTTAAATAAGGCATCCTAAAAATCTGACAAGCTACAGGCAAGCATGGCAAAAGCATGGTAAACTGCAATGTATTACTGTGACAGGGGACTGCCCCATCTTTATGAACGTTTTTGGGACTGGCAGGGAGGGGGTAAATTCCTCCCTGACAGAAAAAACATGTGAGCATGCCAGCCACAGGGGATAAAAGCCAGGGGAGAGGGCCTGGCTGGGAAGGTTTCTTTTTAATTTTCTGTTTGGGAGTGCTTGGTTTTGGGGAGTTTTGTGTCTGTGAAGAAAGAAGGCCTTTTTGTTTGTTTTATTGTTTGGTGTTGAAGAACCTGGGAACTTGACCATTTATTTTGTAAGTTCACTTCGATTATTTATTTTTTATCCTCTTTTTGTTGGCCCTTGTGCCCTTTTGTTTGATTATTTTTGTTCAATAAAAGTCTTTATTGAACATTAACATTTTGTAAGTGTGGGGCCTTTGAAGTAACACTGAACCTTTGTTGCTGAGCCATGTGTTTTGTTTGTGTGCTACATGTTTTTGTTTGTTTATTGTCAGGACCAGGTTTGGAGTGAGTCGTCACGACAAGGAGCTGCCGCACTACTGCCAGCACTTTCACCTTGGACACCACACACCCCGTACAACTGAACTGGACACGTCAGCACGTGAGCACCTCCACTTTCCACCACCCCGCAAGTGCACAATAGAGCTGAGAGGGACTCGCTCTATTGGGACCTATGATTTATATTTTTGTTGCTTTGGACTGTGTTCCTGTTAATAAAGAACACCCTCTACCATTGTTGGTATTGGGGTTATTTGCACCTGTACCAGTGACTCTGACGTCTGTTTCACCACCACACCCACCACACTGTTGTCACAGGAAATAAGTTAGTCATGAAATAAGTTAGTGTTTGCCTTTTTGAGCCTTTCTACGCATGCGCAAATCTTAGAACTTAAAGACATCGAAAATTACAGGACGCCATTTGTATTTTTATTTTTTTTTTAGAAAGGAAAACATGTTTTGCATTGCAGACAGTAATTTTTGTTTAAATATGTTGTGATCTTATCTATCGAAGTGTTTTTTTTTTTTTAAAAGGTTACATTTATGTATTACATACGTTAAATTCAAAGTAAACATAATATTTATGTGATAGAACTCTTGTACTATAAGTGATATAAAATCAAACAAATATTTTATAAATTTCTTGTAATGAACATTTATATTTAATTACAGATAATAAATCAATACTTGTGCCAAATCTGTATTACCCATAAAAAAAAAAAGTGTCGTTCGTGTACATGTATATACTGTGGGGTAAGCAAATAAGTGTTTAATAAGTGTTTATGTAAGCTCACTTTAACAGTTATATTATTTTCATGGTAAATTGCTTGATGACTTCTACAATAAAAGTCCCCACTCATAGTCGTATTTCAGGAAAGATAAATCGTCATATCATAGGTTATACTTTTTACTGTAGATTATGATATGAAAATCCATGAGAGAACTTGCTCTTAACATTATCTGATGTGTTTTAATTATTATGTTTTACACCAGATCTCATTAATGAAATATAAAGATATCATGAATATAATGTAGATATCATACAGCATTCATTGCATACCATACAGTAATACTTATGTCTATATACATTTCTCAATAACAAAGATATTTAAAAAATACACTTTTATTAAAACAAAACAATACACACAATACACGTACAAAATTCAAAATATATAATAGAAAACAATATATACAATAAAAACAAAAGTGTAAAGGTGGATATGGGAAGGGAAGGATATATTTACATAAGGTGTGGTTTAATTCCATGCTGGAGGTTTTTTAGGAATGTATCATTATCAGTGTCATTCATATGGAGCACCCCACCGCTAAAAAGCCCAGCCTGATTTAATTGCAGGATGCCGAATTGAATCCCCTTACAAAATCTAAAATTACGTTGTTCACCCAGTTACGTATTTTATTTTTTGTTTTGTTTTGTTTTTTGGCGATGCCTTTACATCTTTCCAAAGATGTCGCTGGGTGATGCACGAGAAAATAATTTTTGTATTTGGAAACGGCTCATGTAAATTTGTTAAATCTTTTTTTTCATTTTTCTAACTAATTCCACACTTTTCAATTTACCTAAACCATTGCCTCCATCATGAATCACTGGGATATCTGGTTTGGAAGAAGGGGAATGAAAAAAAATAAATCATAAACAAAACTAAAAAAAAAAAAAAAAAAAAAAAGCCACCTAAGCCCCTCTGTCCAAACCAGCGGATAGAGGAGTTTGGCAGCTGCAGGACCAGCCCGAGGCGATTTTTCCTCTGGTAACTTCCAGGGAGTTCCTGTGTGTGTGTGTGTATATCTATCTATCTATCTATCTATCTATCTATCTATCTATCTATCTATCTATATATATATACACACACACACACACACACACACACACACATGTTTTTGGTCAAACACATTTTAATAGTAAGCAGCAAAAATGCGCCTCTCAATAATTTAAACAACATGGAATCATCCTTTGACTGTGTTGCAATAAGCTATTAGTGAGATTTATTTCATTCTTATTAAGTATTACATTTTTCATTCTTTTTGAAAATGTATGAAAGTATTTCATCGTTTAATCTTGCCTTTAAGTTCTAAGATTCGTGCATGCGTAGAAAGGCTCAAAAAGGCAAACGCTAACTTATTTCATGGCTAACTTATTTCCCATGACACCGTCACAGGGAACTCCTTGTTGCCTAGTAAATTGTCGCAGTTTCACTCAGTGTAGTTTAAGTATAAATTAATTGTCATTAATAACTAAAATATATTGCATTTTTATAAAGAAATGCATGATAACCGGCTCACTTTTGAAAATCAATCACGTGTCTAAAATGGAAATTGTTTAGTGAGATTCAATTACAGCCTGACATGTTGGGTTGGGAATTTTGAAAATCTATCACTTCATGTCTAAAATGAAAATTATTTAGTGAGATTCAATTAAAACCAAATAAGTTGTAATAAATTTTAACTAGACATAGAAGATAACAATACATTAACTTATGTGTTTTTCTTCTGTGATGGACAACTAGAAAATATGCTTTCCACTGCAAAAAAAAAAAAAAAAAATGGTGATTTTGACTTTCTGCTGTATATGCAGAAGTTTTTAAGTTTATAATAATGAATTGACATTAGGTTCCATAAATGTGTGGGTAGAATACATAGCAGTGAAACAAACAACACCATGAAGCATTAAACAAAAATATTCTGGACCAATTGACAGTATACCATAGAGATGTAATACTCTGAGTCGGTCATTTGGAAAGATGTTCCAAACTAGGTGACATAGCTCAAGGCTATACAAACACACAGCACCATAAAATAATGACTGCTACTTTCTGCAGGCTTCCATTGTCTCTAGATTGTATTTGACATTGTACGGATCGAATATGAATGAACAGCAATGGCTGTTTACAATGACTGGCACCCAGAATGGAGCAATCTTTTTTCTGGAATGTTGTGACTGGTTGTCACCACGCTTACTTGCCTGTATTTTTGTAATTCATATTTTTGTTTTAGGGCAGCACTCCCCTTCCTCCTCCCCCCTTGTTTCCCACCCCAAATCCAGAACCTTGATTCTCTGCGCCTGGATCTTTTAAAAGGTCTATGTTCCTGTGGAACAGGAGCAAGGTGACAGAATGTAGAGAGAGTAAGAGACATTTCAAAACATTCCATTAGAGGATACCATGGAGATACATAAACTAGGACTTATAGATAGTCTAAATTCATTGTTTTATCTGTCGTTCAGTGACTTTACCTGTTATAAAATAGTGTGATTGGCAATAAACTGTTTTTCATTGAGTGAAAGGTTAAGGTTATGAAATGTCATCATACAATAAATATCATTGCTTCAAATTATATATTATAGTCAAATGTCAAGAATTGACTATTACACCTATCACTGCCAAATACTCCCTATCACAGGTTATGAAATTTTCGATTTCATGCATGTCAAGTCTCAAGGTTTACCCGTGAAACTCGTTACCTGTTTTTCACAATTTTCAGTCTCACGGCCATGCAATGAATTCTCACGTTTGTGCATAAGTTAGTTATTGTTTGCGAGGCTGTGAAACCCGATAAATCCAATATAACTGCCGAAGTGTACTATTTCATTTTGGGTGTGTGGGGGGAGGGAGGGGGGGGGGGGGGGTATATATTAGCATTCTATGTTCCTGTAGCTGCTACGCAAACTCCCCCCTTACTCCAGAGATAGAATTGCCATTGCCTCACCTTGTCGGTTTGTCTGTGCGAGCGTCCTATGTTTCTGTACACAACACGTCATTACTAGAAGTAAGGACAGGCTATCAGACTGCCACTGTCTCGTTCATGCAGCAGTTACCACAGAAATAAAAGCGAAATGGACGTCAATGAGAATGTAATTGTTAAAGTCAAAACATATAATGTTGTTTATGATGCCAGTGTCTGGTCATAAAGGCAATAAAAAGAAAAAAAACATATGGTAAGAAATTCACACACTGGTTTTGTATTTCTGTAAAATGATGCTTCTTTGTCTTTATTATGTTGACCAATAATAATAATCATATTCACACAGTAACTGAAGATTTTATTCAAACTGAAAATCAATAAAAAAAGTATATTAAACTAACGTTCTCAGTGTTTACAAAGAAATATGTGTAGATGTATTTTTTTTTAATAAATTACGTGTTAAACCAGATCACATATAAACATTCACTGTTAAATGTCATTTGCTTAGTGTGTTCACGTGTGCTTTTGTAGGAATGACTTTAAGTAACTTCTTTTCACCCAATACCCCCCCCCCCCCCCCACCCCCCCCCCCCCCCCCCACACACACAAACACACCATGCCATTCAAAGTATAATAACAATGCACTCAAAATCATATGAAGTCTAACCAGATGTAAAACAAACATTGTTTCGACTTGAATGGATTAGTTAAGCAATAAGATCTTTTTAAATGTAGTGTACAGGGTTTGTGGGCCGAGTAATAAGTATACGTGGGTATCTGTTACTATCATTCTCTTTTTCCGTGTTACCCAAGTACAAAGATTATTACTGGTAGTTGTTTTTTAGGTCACTTGTGAAATTACCTTTGCCCACTTCCTGTGTTATAAACTGTCAAATCACTCTTAAAGCACTGCCTTATCAACCATCTTATTTTACACCGTAGCTAACATGGATGACATTTGTACAAATAAATGGAATAGTACATGTAAACCTGTCATCAATTAAACTAATGCAATTTACATGTAAGGTTAATTTTTATCCACGTTGTTATAACATGTCAATTTGCTGAAAAAAATTGCATCATTTGAATCACTTCACAAATGCTTTCAGTGATCATGTAAACTAGGTAATTGAAAAGTTATATGCAATGGCATTTTATCCATATATTTATTTTTCATTTTAAATGATTCAGCCATAAAAATATGATTATAATATATGTACCTTTTTGCAACATGACCCTATTTGAACATGATTCATCTTTATATAACTCTATTCTAATATTACTGGCTTTTTTTTTTGGGGGGGGGGGGGGGGGGGGGGGGGGGGTGGTTAACAGAGAAAGTGCATGTGATATTCAACTGCTATTGCTATGGTATTCTGTTGAAATTCATTTGTGAGTTTGCAGTTTTTTTAAGCGTTACCTTTTTTTAAAGAAAAAAAAACCTTTTAACAGTTTTCCAACTTTTATTCAACACAACTGTACAGATATTGATCTGTTGTTAACACTAGAACTGTCGAGATTTCGGACTACATACAACCTTCGCACCCGCAAAATGTGCAGCCCCATTTTAAAACGGCTTTGATAAAAACAAACAATCTGATACAACTTAAGATTTTTATTTATGAACATCATACTTAACATTTTCAGACCAGAAACACAGTATTTACATTGAAAATTAAACTTTTTTCTTATTTTTTTTCAAAAAGGGCACATATACATAAACACGAAAAACTCATAAAATAAAAATAAATGCATTAAACTTGTGTGAACAGGTGTACAGTCTCTGGCTTTCGTTTAGCATCAGTCCTGATGGTCACTGATCTGTGCAGAGAGCTTAGAATACACACATTTTATTTATTTTTTTTTTGCACCATCACACACAGTGTGGCACAGTCATTCTGCCTGAGAAATATAGCTTAATTAATAATAATATTTGATGTGTAGAATGACTTTCGTCAGTGTTTCAAGCACTCAACAGAATTATAATACATTCTTTCACAATGACTTAGATTTTATTATAAAGCCCAGACTAAATTGTCGGCTATATTGTATTGATTTCAATGTGCCGCATAAACTGCCGGTCTGAAGGTTGCAGAAGCAAGTGTTCAAAATTCTAAAAGGTATTGACAGTGTCGACCCAAGGGACTTTTTCAGCCTGAAAAAAGAAACAAGGACCAGGGGTCACAAATGGAGTTTAGACAAAGGGACATTCAGAACAGAAAATAGGAGGCACTTTTTTACACAGAGAATTGTGAGGGTCTGGAAACAACTCCCCAGTAATGTTGTTGAAGCTGACACCCTGGGATCCTTCAAGAAGCTGCTTGATGAGATTTTGGGATCAATAAGCTACTAACAACCAAACAAGCAAGATGGGCCGAATGGCCTCCTCTCGTTTGTAAACTTTCTTATGTTCTTATGTTCTTATGTTTATAACGTATAAATGTTTCGATTCTGCAGCTGAAACACCGTATGGGTATTTAATTCAAATATTTTGTAACAATTAAGAACGGACATGCACAAGATATTCACATACGCGGAAATATTAAAATTTGAATTGCAAAAGCCATTCAAAAAGCGACTATAGTGGTGCTAGTGTTAACACGGTATAAACAATGCCTTTGTTATTGCATTCAATGGGAATGGTAAATTGCAAACACTATTTGCCTGATATAACAGGCTACTCGCAATAACCCTGGACAGTGCTAGTAGTGGATGCTGTACTACAGTACATAGTATAAAGTACAGTCAGTCTGCAGTCCATACCAATCTGCTTTGATTCTACTAGAACAAAAAGATGTTTCAACTAACAAAAACCTGGACTGGAAATTCTGAGATTACTTACCCCTGACTTAAAGCTTTGAAAATAGAGCCCAAAACTAAATAGCCCTTCTTTGACTCATTTACATACAAATACGATTTCAGGGATACTGAAACTTTAACATTTAAAACAAGTCTAATGTTTAGAACACTGTGGGGCCTATTCAATTGTTCTAAATAGCAGCAGATCTGCATTAGTGCCTTTGCTTATACGATTAAAATATCTGCTAGTGCTAGTAGGGAAATTGACATCTTAAGGTCTTAAATAAAAGCTGCCTAAAGTTTATTTTATTTTGTTCAGTGTTGGCAGAAAGTGCAAAGCAAAATGTGTCGGCTCAGGAAACTCCCCTGGACCTGCCAAGAAATGCATAGCAAGAATCTGGTTCAGTCATGTAAACCTCCAAACCTGTCAATGAATGTAAAGTTTAGACACATAATTCCCATGAAACTGTAAACCAATGTACAATAAAGCTTTGCCTCAGCCAAGAAATTCCCCATAACCATACCCTCAACATTTGACAGCTGAAATAAGTAAGCAAGCGAGCGGGTCATGGTGTGTAGTCGTGAGAAAGCAAAGCAAGAGAGCCACAGGTCTGAACTGCTTAGCGTCAGCGATGTTTTTTAAGTAATACAAGGAGAGACTGAATGGCAAATTGTATTAATTCTATATTAATATGCTATATTATGAGTGTGTCGAATCAAATCCTTTTTCGCAAGAATTTTGCTAACTGAATAAGTATGACAATCACAACATTGTTATTAATAATATTACATTAATTATTTATTGCTTTCATTGCAAGTAAGAGAAAATAATTGTTAGACAAGAAGAAAGTTGTTTTTTTTCCACAAGTTTTTTTGTTGTTGACCTGACTGTGTTTTAGTCTGCTGATACAATATTCACACTCCATTTCTGTAACATCAATCAGTGTCTGTTGTTATTGTCCTTTCAATTCTTCTCTTTTTATACATTTCTTATCTTCATCTATTGTAACTGTAGCTTACAAATAGAAGGATGTGTCTGCATCCACAATACCTCTCTAGTTTGTCTCTCTCTTTAGAACACATCCCCAAAAGAGACCTGTCAAACGTCTATCTCCAGTAATATGTTACTGACAGATTAAATTGACAATTGAAGTCTGGTCAAACCCAGGCATAACAGACTATTGATTAAACAAACGTGTTTCCCAGTTTCTCATAACTCCACAATTCTAAATATTTTCTTCTGTGGTGTTTTTTTTTTTTTTTTTATAGTACATAGAATTAGTTTTTACAATCAAGAAATGTCCAATATTAATTATCTGCTTACAATCTCAGCTGGGAAGGCGATACATATTAGTACAAAGTAGCAAGAAAATTATATTTTGGTGATATTTCACACCATATTTGTATGCTATCCATACCTAATTTTTGGTTGGCGATTGGTTTTGACAGACACATACATATGTATGTTTTTCTTTGTCCTTAATTTATGTCTCTCAGTTTTAGAGAATGTTGTTTTTGCATGGCGTATATGGGAAAATTAAATCATTTTGGATTTGACCCAGTGTGGCAGGACATAAGCCCTGCCCTTGTAAATTATGTGTGTTTTATTATTTTTGTTGTTAACTTTGGCAGGGATAAAGTTAATTCCATCCCTGTTGAATATGTAGAATGTGGCTGGTGCTTAATTAATCAATTAAGGATCAATTAACCCCAGGCACATGCTATATAAAGGGAACTAGAGCATTTGTTTGCTGAGAAGTTTTGAAGAGGGAATGTACTTTTATGTTTTGGGGAAAACAATTCAGGCCATTGCCCTGCCTGAATTAAGGTGACCTACTTCGTGTAGACTTTTTGTTTTGGCCCTTGTGCCTTTGTTTCTTTATTTTGTTTGTTACATAGAAGTGTGTAACAGCACCATTGAACTGCAGCTTCTTTGTCTGGGTCTGCTTTCTGCCATTCTCAAGCCTTGGCCGTGATGCTATCCTTTCACACCCAGAAATCATGACCTACCTGAATTTGACACTTTATAATTAAAATATATCACTTGTGTTATAACTTTTCCTAACTTTGTCAAAAAAAGTGAAAAGGCAAGATCTTCGCTTCTTTGGATGTGTCTGAGATACAAACTTGTTTAAGGTTTTGAAGGCTCCCTGTTGCTGAAGGCAATTACGTGTCACCTGAGAGCTCCTGCTGGAAGGACCTTGAGGCACTGTTTGGTGGTTGTGAGGTACTCCATCTCACATGCTTTTGCTATGCATTCAGTAAACGAAATAGGCACTTCCCACTTTTGAGAATGTTTGTTTTTTTAACTAACCCTATATTTCTTCATGGGATTGCCCCCTCGTTGATATTAATGTTCCCCCTTCCTCTTGTCTGTGGTACTTGATGCGCCTGTGGCTTCTCTGTATGTTACTGCTGTTTTTTTTTTTTTTTGTTTTATTATTATTATTTTTTTGCACAGACCAGCATTCATTCAACATTCATTGTAGGAAGAGCAAACTTAACACTGCAAATTAGTTTTCCGATTGTGACAAAAGCTTACTACATAAAACAACATACATTACCAGAAGGCAGCGGACTATGGCCTTTAATTTTAAGAACCAGTAAACTTTTTTCATAAGCATTTACTGTCTCTCAGTTTTAAAACTATGGGTCATATCATAACACAGTGAAACGATCACAATACTACCATGCAGTAATTGTAGGGCAGTATTGCCACATGTGAAATCTTTAACAATAAAGCCAAAAATAAAATGCTTTTATTTGTTTCAAAATCATTTCAAACTGGTTAACACAATGTCAAAGAGTGACCCTAAAACCCGTTCTTCCCTTGTACAAGGTGTAAGCACCTTTTTTGAGTGAAAGGTGTATGCTGTTGAGCTGTCTGACTCTTTGACAGAAACAGTTAAATTTATTTGAAGTCTTCCCACAAGATTTCAGTTTTTGCATGTATCAAGTAAAGGCCCTGGCTGCCCACAACTCTGATGTAAAACAGTGGATGCACAGGCATGTCGTGATATAATTATAGTAATACTGTGTATAGTCATTTCAAATAGATCTGGAAAACCAGCAGAACATATTATTAGCAGTCTATGAAAGCACCTGCTGGAAGGAGTCAAACTTGGCAGGCTCTTGTCATAAGGCCTTGTTAACATATTCTAGTTTTATGAGAAAAAATAGCTTCTTGTGTTACTTTACTTTCATTACTTCATATTTCATATTAATCAACACCCAAAAAATGGCCAAAAGGCTAGGATGTATTAACACCTGCTTCAACTGGATTTTGTATGCACAGAGAAAGGGGTCAGACTAAATTCAGTAAAATAATATTACCATTTATAGGAGCAACTATTATACTGAAGTAACTGAATCAGAAATACATGTTATAAGATAATTTAAAGTTAAACTGTTATACAAATAACAGAATTATTGTTGAAAAAACATATTACAGTTAAAAACGAGATGTTCAGTACTAACTGACACTGTCAGAATATTGTAATAATTGTATTGTGTTTTAAAGAATATAAAACCAGCATAAATAATATTGCAGCAAATTATGAACAGGTTACAATGATTTAATCTAAGAAAACTGAACAAGTGATAATGTTAGGAAAAAGGCGTGTCTATGTGTCTTTGTCATTAGGGCACATACAGTCTTGGAAGCCGGTCAGACTATTGCACATGAAAGCCTGTAACCTTGAAAGAAGCAGGCATCTGGGGGAACTAAACACGGAGGCTTCTCGGGGAACTAAACACAGATGCTAGGTGTTGCAAATTAATAAAAACAAAAGGGTAACCCTTTCTACACAGAACGATATTTGAAACTAAAAAGACCTATTTGATTGTGTTGTTGTTAAATATAGACGTTTTAAATTGAAAAAAAAGTATTATGATCTAATAATAGAGTGACAAAACCCTCTGAAGAGAAATCCTATGTTTTAAGTATTATCATCTAATAAGAAAATTGATATTTAAACTAACAAGTGTGCTTGTTTAAGGCTCTACTGTAATACAAATAGACTGTAAAAGCAGGAGCGAGCATTTAATTTAATCAATTTAAGAATTAGTTCAGTTTCTTTCTCCAATTAACAAACAATCTTTTAGACATTTCAATAACCATTAAATTAAAGAATATAAATGTTTAGTTTATATAAAGGTTTTACTGCAATAAAAAAACAGTAACTGTTAGTTTGGAATATTAGACAAATAAAGTGTAAACTGTATTAATTAATTTTAGTACACAATAAATCTACAGAAAAGGTTCTTTTTGGCAGTCAAAGTGAGATTTACTTGTAGTCCGCAGTTTTGAATCCAAGGTCTTTCTATCATAAGAAAACCTGATAGTTGTACCGAGCATTCCACGAATTAGGGGAGTTGTTTCCAGTTTCAGTTCTTCTCAAATAAGTAGCTAATTTCTTTGGGAGAAAACTGACTTCATGTCTCTGAAAAACTGATTGCTGTATGGTCGAAGTCAAGTCTTTACCTTTTGAAGACAGTTCTTGTTTTTCCTGTCCTTATATTATTTTCTACACTTCCATATATTTGAATTTAAGATCTCTTTTATATTGATGCAATGCTACAAGGTATAGAAATTATAGTTTAGTCTTAAGAGAGCGACATACAAAGGATGATACGGACAACATCCCTCCCCACACACACACACACACACACACACACACACACACACACACACACACACACACACACACACACGTCGACCTCTTCCTATCCAGTTTTAAATATAGAGCCGGAAGTGTCAAAGGGACTAGGAGCTCTTAAAATAAACAAATCCCCTGGGCCGGATGAGATCCTCCCAATAGTACTCAAAGAAATGAAAGAAGTTATCTACAAACCACTAGCCAAGATCATGCAACAGTCTCTTGAGACAGGGGTTGTACGAACAGACTGGAAAATTGCAAACGTAAAAATATATAATTGTATTTAGACATGAGGGTGGCACAAATCACTTCACGTGCAAATTAAAAGTGTATTGATATGTGAGCATGGGAGTGCACAGATTACTTCACGTGCTGAGATTCAAGTTAATAATTAATTAGTAATTGAATCCCAGCACAATTATATATATAGATGCACGAAGCACTCACTCAGGGTTGTGTGTTCGATGAGTGGAGAACAGTGTGGAGAAGGAGAGTAAAATAAAGAAAGACATAAGTGTTGTATTTCTTTGTCTGTGGAAGTAAAACTGTTTGTTATTTCTTGACTACTAAGACGATCTGGAGCTGTCGCTGTTCAGCCAGCATCAAACCCTTACACCAACACTTTCCCTTTGTTCACGGAGAACTGCCTGTACCACGAGCACAATATCACTCATTATTAACTGTGTCTATGTTTTGTGTTACGTTTCGATGTGCAGGACTGGACTTTTGGTTACGGGTCAAACCCGGGGATTATAAAAAACTAGTGATACACGCCGCTGTATCACTCCATCATTATTATTTACAGTTGTTTGCCATCAGGCTCTGGTCATTGTTCATTCAATAAACACCCTCGCACCTATACATCATTGTCTGTCTGTTCAGATTACCCTGCAGCATTGCCTTCACCTCAACTCGCTCACCACTCTGTCTTTCATTTCCTGGATCTGACGTCACCACCACTACTGCCAGCCTGTCACAGTAAACTATAATAAGATCCAAAATGGAAAATTACCAGTAACAGTATCCTTGGAGACAGTCAGCATGGTTTTAGAAAAGGGAGATTGTGTCTAAACCTGCTTGATTTTTTTTTGAGGATGCAGCATTGACAATGGATAATTGCAAACCATATAACATGGTTTATTTAGATTTCCAGGAAGCTTTTGACAAAGTCCTGCATGAAAGATTAATTCTCAAACTGAGCGGAGTAGGGATTCAAGGAAATGCATGCACATGGATTAGTGAGTGGTTAACAAGTAGAAAACAGAAAGTACTGATTAGAGGAGAAACCTCAAAATGGAGCGAGGTAACCAGTGGAGTACCACAGGGGATCAGTATTAGGTCCTCTGCTCCTCACTAGTGACTTAGATTCTGGTATAGTAAGCAAACTTGATAAATTTGCAGATGACACAAAAATAGAAAGAGTGGCAAACACCATTGCAGCAGCAAAGGTCATTCAAAATGATCTAGCATTAATAAAGAAAAGTGTAAGGTACTGCATGCAGGCAATAAAATTGTCCGTTATAAATACAATATGGGAGATAGTGACATTGAAGAAGGAATCTATGAAAAAGATCTAGGAGTTTAGAAACTCAGAAATGTCTTTATCTATGTGGGATAGCTATAAAAAAGGCCAACAAAATATATAGTGAAAAGTATTGTGTTCAGTTCTGGTTACCTTGCTACAAAAAGGATATTGCTGCTCTAGAAAGAACTTCTTATACAATCGTAGTGTTGTCAATGTACAGAAGTGATGGCAAGACTTGAAAGGTTCTGTAATTTTTTTTTTTTTCATATTTATGAAATTATTATTTTATATATATTTATTTAAGTTGACTGTGTGATCTTATAAAATGCATTATGTAAATACTTATTAAACCACTGGAGTGTACCAACCATGATGCTAGAAATTCCCTAGCTAGAAATGAAAAGGGTATTGCACATCGAACCATCGAACCCAGATTGTCTGAAAGTAATCTGCTATTTTCTAAAATTGAATCACAATTCAATTATGAGCAAAGAAAAGACCAATGAAATCTACTGGTTTAAAATGTACAACAGAAACAAAAAGTTCAGGCAACCATAATAAAGATGGAAAATTATGTTAAGTAAAGTATAGCTTTGACCCTGTAAAAGAAGTTTAAAAAGTATGTTTACCTATCCTGCATTTTGGAAGGATGTATGAATAAATAACTGGGTCTTGTGTGCAAAATAAAACACCAAAAAGAAATGTGTTTGTGTTTTTTTTCAATCAGTCGGAGCCTCTGTTTCATCTCTTGTCATAAAATATATTCTTTGACTGCCTTAGTTCTTGTTCTTCATTCCTCATTATATGCATGTACAGAAAATAAGGCACAGAAAAGGCACAGCGGAAATTAAGTGGTGGTTTGCAAATCTGATATGTTTATTTTATGAAATGGTAGTAGATTAGAGTGACTTAACACTAGAAGGACCAGAGATATACTCATACCTTGAAACCCCGCAGCAGTCTTTCTGATGGCTGTATTCAAAACACTGTAAATAGTATAACAAAAAGAGAAACAGTTGGAAGTAATTCTTTTTTTTATTGAATACGCCACAAACATCTGAAATATTCCTTTACTTGAGTCTAAGGCTGTTCACAATCAACACAGATAATGCTCTTCTCCACGTAACCTCTCTGCACAGCTGTCTGAAGTTTTATTTTTATTGCACTTGCCAACCTGGCATTGGCGTCTCTTGCAGCTCTCAACGGGGCTGCCAGCTTCAACTGTGGGTACATGCTTGGCAGTCTCCCTCTGTTCCAAAAGCTTCTTGCAAAGTTCGTGTGCTAACTGTAAAATATATTCAATTTCAATGTCAAGTGCTTTATTGGCATGACTGATTTTTTTTACAAATATTGCCAAACAATGATGGATATTTAAAACAAATGCAAATAAAACAAAAAAACCACAGTATACTTCAAACATATCACAAACAACAGTAATAATAATAATAATAATAATAATAATAATAATAATAATAATAATAATAATAATAATAATAATATATGTGTATTCTGTAACATTTATTTATTTATTTATTTATTTATTTATTTATTTGTTCTTTTCCTCCCTCCTCCTCCCTGTGTGAGGAGCCTCAGTGTCTCTCCCTGTCCCTCAGGCTGTGGCAGGCGCTTGGGTGCTGGGCTGTCACTTCTATACAGCTTGTCTGCTCTCCGAGGAGGAGGGGGAGTTTTTCTGGGTCTGGCAAGTCTGGGAATTCTGTGCAGAGATGTTGTATTTTTGGGAAGATTGCTTCCCTTATATTCTTATATTTAGTGCACTGCGGTAAAAAGTGTATCTCTGTCTCGACCTGATAGAACTGACAGTGATCATGCAGTCTGTCCTCTAGAGCAGCCATGTCTGCCTGTGTCGGCCCTTCTCGATGGCCAGGATGAGTTCTCTGAGCCTGTACTTTGTTAAGGTCTGTCTCTGTTTGTTGTCTTTCACCTTGGTCAGGTATTCAGCCAGGGTGTATTGTCTTTTTAGGGCCGATAGCATTCCAGTTTGCTTTGTGATTTAGTATGTGTGTCCCAATGAATAAGGTATCCCTGTTTGATTTGTGTATAATTTGGATGACTCTGATTGTATGTGTTAGAGTGGATCTGTCCTGAAGCTGGCTGGTGTTAGTGTGAGTTCAGGACCTGCTGGCTGAGGAGACTCTTCTCTGGGCTCTGCTCTTGGTATTGCAGGGCTTTATGGGGGTAAGAATTTATGTTACTATTTTTTAGATGGACGCACAATTGAATTGCTCTTTTGTGGATATGAATCTATTGTGGGTGTTGGCCTAATTTAGTCCTGTATGCATTGTTTGGAGTTTTTGTATTTGCAGGATACTTTTGCAGAGCTCTGTATGCAGGGCTTTTGTTGCATGTTTGTCCCATTTTGTAAAATCCTGCTCTCTGAGCGGACCCCACACTTCACTGCTCTACAGGGCAATGGGTCGGATGACACTTTCAAAAAAGTTTTGCCAAATTTTAATTGGGATCTTTTTATGAACTTTTCTCTTAATAGCATAGAATGCCCTGCATGTTTTTTCTTTTAGTGCATTCCCTGCCATGTTGAAACTCCCTGACATGCTGATTTCTAGATCTAGATAGGTGCAGTGCAGTGTTCTAAGGTTTTTTTGCCCATGGTGAAGTGGTACTTATTTCTCTGAGATCTGGCTTTTTTTCTGGAATATTATGACTCTGGTTTTAGTTTTTAGTTTTAATTTTTTATTTATTTTCACTAGTCCTGATGCTAATTGACTGATCAAAACAATACAGCTGGCAAGCAGGCGCCAGCCTTCAAAACAATAGACTGTCAGTCATTCACTCAGGCAGAGAGTAGAGACTAATTTGATTACAGCTAAACACATTGCGGACTGGTAAATAAAAATAATAAAGTAGAATACCATTCTGTATAATCAAAATACAATTGTTTTCTGTGTGGCCGTCAATGTGACTGCTCCCTGGGCTTTTAGGTATAATGTAAAATATCTCCTTTATTTCTGCACTCCCATGTTTCATGCTTTGTGAGAATATTTAATGCATATGGACAGAAAGGTACATGAATGTGCAGCCCCATATGTGTTACACGACTGGAGAAAATTACATTTTAAAACCAGAAACCGCGGCGGTGCTTCTAGTATTAAATAACAAATCCATCTGAAACAATCCAAGTAGGGTGTGGCACATGTTTAAATTAAGAACACATTAGTTGTGGAAAGAAAATGTGAGGTAACTAAAGTTACATGTTAGAACAAAGCTGCAAAAACACGACATGAATCATTTCAAATCATTAATGTCCTAATTAGAAAATTAACACTAGCATAATTTGAAAAATGAATGAATAGACCCCATGGTGCTAAAATTTACTTGAAAGCCTCAGGAGAACCATCTAGCTACTGACAATGGTCCTGAAGCCTATTATTAAACACTTGAAGAACACAGATTGTTAGTTTGGTTTCAATGTTCTTTTAAGTGGTAATATCTTAGTTTTCATTAGATCAGATTTCGTATGTATTATTATTGTTGTTGTTGTTATTAAATTTTGGTTTATTTATTTGCATTGTGTATTATTGTTTTGAATTGTGTGCTGTTGAAGAATGTGGCTGGAGCCTTAATGAGGTAATTGATTGATGGGTAGTTAAGGCTTCAGCCACAGTATAAAATGACCTACTCTGGGCTCATTACAGTGGTTTGCAAAAGTATTGACCCCCCTTGGCATTTTTCCTATTTTGTTGCCTTACAAACTAGAATTAAAATGGATTTTTATTTGTATTTGATGTAATGGACATACACAAAATAGTCCAAAATGGTGAAGTGAAATGAAAAAAATGACTTGTTTAAAAAAATTCTAAAAAATAAATAACGGAAAAGTTGCGTGCCTATGTGTTCACCCCCTTTGCTATTAAGCCTCTAAATAAGATCTGGTGCAACCAATTATTTCAGAAGTCACATAATTAGTTAAATAAAGTCCACCTATGTGCAATCTAAGTGTCACATGATCTCATTATATATACACCTGTTCTGAAAGGCCCCAGAGTCTGCAACACCACTAAGCAAGGGGCACCACCAAGCAAGCGGCACCATGAAGATCAAGGAGCTCTCCAAACAGGTCAGGGACAAAGTTGTGGAGAAGTACAGATCAGGGTTGGGTTATAAAAAAATATCCGAAACTTTGAATATCCCACGGAGCACCATTAAAGCCATTATTAAAAAATGGAAAGAATATGGCACCACAACAAACCTGGCAAGAGAGGGCCGCCCACCAAAACTCACAGACCAGGCAAGGAGGGCATTAATCAGAGAGGCAACAAAGAGACCAAAGATAACCCTGAAAGAGCTGCAAAGCTCCACAGCGGAGATTGGAGTATCTGTCCATAGGACCACTTTAAGCCGTACACTCCACAGAGCTGGGCTTTACGGAAGAGTGGCCAGAGAAAAGCCATTGCTTAAAGAAAAAAATAAGCAACACAATTGGTATTTACCAAAAGGCATGTGGGAGACTCCCAAAACATATGGAAGAAGGTACTCTGGTCAGATTAGACTAAAATTGAGCTTTTTGGCCATCAAGGAAAATGCTATGTCTGGCGCAAACCCAACACCTCTCATCACCCCGAGAACACCATACCCACAGTGAAGCATGGTGGTGGCAGCATCATGCTGTGGGGATGTTTTTCATCGGCAGGGACTGGGAAACTGGTCAGAATTGAAGGAATGATGGATGGCGCTAAATACAGGGAAATTCTTGAGGGAAACCTGTTTCAGTCTTCCAGAGATTTGAGACTGGGACAGAGGTTCACCTTCCAGCAGGACAATGACCCTAAGCATACTGCTAAAGCAACACTCGAGTGGTTTAAGGGGAAACATTTAAATGTCTTGGAATGGCCTAGTCAAAGCCCAGACCTCAATCCAATTGAGAATCTGTGGTATGACTTAAAGATTGCTGTACACCAGCAGAACCCATCCAACTTGAAGGAGCTGGAGCAGTTTTGCCTTAAAGAATGGGCAAAAATCCTAGTGGCTAGATGTACTAAGCTTATAGAGACATACCCCAAGAGACTTGCAGCTGTAATTGCTGCAAAAGGTGGCTCTACAAAGTATTGACTTTGGGGGGGGGTGAATACTTATGCACGCTCAAGTTTTCTGTTTTTTTGTTTTATTTCTTGTTTGTTTCACAATAAAAAATATTTTGCATCTTCAAAGTGGTAGGCATGTTGTGTAAATCAAATGATACAAACCCCCCAAAAATCCATTTTAATTCCAGGTTGTAAGGCAACAAAATAGGAAAAATGCCAAGGGGGGTCAATACTTTCACAAGCCACTGTAGGTGGATAGGAGGAGACTCAGTGAGACACAGTACCAAACAGATGATTGCTACTATTTGTGTGAAGTTGTTACGAAGGTACTCGTTTGATCTTTTTATACTTAGTTTTGTGAACCTTTTGTTTTGGCCCGTGTGCCCTTTTATTTGTGTTTTTATAAAGTCTTTTATTTATTATTTAATAAATATATGGCTGCTGCCATTTCAAACAATGGTATTCACTAATGTATTATTTATTTAGTTTGATAAATACTGTTTATTAAAAGATGTACTTATTTAGCAATGATATGTGTTTGAAGTATTGACACATCCTGTCTTAACTCAAATAATTTACCTGCAATTTACCGGCAATCACTGGCATGAATGAATGTTCAAAAAACTTCAAAGATATAGCATTGCTAAATGAGTATAGTTTAATACACAACATTTATTAAACTAAATACATCAGAGAATAACATGGCTTATAATGCTAATTTTGCTCATTTTATTCCTACGAAGGTAATATATATATATATATATATATATATATATATATATATATATATATATATATATATATATATATATATATATGTGTGTGTGTGTGTGTGTGTGTGATCATGTGGTTTACAATGCTCAGGTGTACAAGTGATGCAGGTACTTTAACAATGACAAACGCAAAGTTCACGGTTCCAAACAGTTATTTTATTTTTGTCTGCTTAGCCTGTTAAAGAATAATTGCTGGCTACACAGAACAATGTGTATTGCCAGCTTTAAACCACAAGGTTCAGTCCCTAAATAATAATCACAAACAACATAGACACGGCCACTTGTCCTGACAGGGAGTGCTCTGCGTGCGGGTGCTGGTGCAAGGTATTCAGTTGCAAGTGGTGTAAGCGCAGTCTGGGCTTGATGCTGGCCTGTAGCAACAGCTTCCCAGCTCGTGCTAGCCGTCTAGTACTAACTAACAGACAGTTAGATTCCACAAACTAACAAAACACTTAACACTCACGATACGTTTACACAGTCAGTTTCCTTTCTTGGTCGGTTTTGTAACCACACCAAAGGAACAGATTACACCGTCACATCTCCAATTATAACCTTAGTCACGCCCCCTGTGATAGCTAGCTCAGTCACGTCTCCTCCAATCCATGACTGGCACATTGCATACCACTTTAGGGCGATGACTTTGGGCATTGTGACTCATTCCTTGCTGGCTGGCTTCCGACTGACCCTGGAATGAACTGCCAGACTAACCAGTACGAGACACTCTGTTCCTGTTATACAGCACCTTCACAGATTGAGAGGGAGATTGTTGACCAAGATTAATTCGCTCACTGTCACAATATATTATAATGATTATTTTTACATAATTATTTTTATATATTATAATTTTTGGTCTTTCTGCCTTGACACACTTTTTCTGCATTTGTGTCATTACAATACAATCATATTCAGACAAGAAAGGCTGATGAACAGGAATTGACAGGAACTGCTTACAACTCACCAATGTCGGGCTAATGCCACTGGTAATGCAACAGCCAACAGAAATTGAAAAAATAAAGCATTCCTTCTCATTTGTCTCCTCTGAAAATGTCTCCTCCTTGCACATAAAGCAGCACGAAAATGTCGACGTTGCTCAACAATATTTATTATCTGGCTTTCGTGCTGACATTCTACCAGAATAAACAAAATGTACTGTACATAGCACTAATATCTCAAGCCTTGCATGGGCGGAACCCTCCATGTTTAGTAATGAACATCAATCTGGGCATTAACAGGAAGATATCATTTTGGTCATGTGCACAAATCCAGATGATCAGATTCAGTGTGAAAAGAAACGCATTCTGGTGTGATTACAGTCGAGAAGGCGATCTTGAACTCGCTTGGAGGAAAATGTAGTTTTTTGAGATCTTTTGGTCTGAAACTAATCAAAGCAAAATTGCAACATTTTAGTATGTTTCCAAGTGAATTCTAAATCGGATCTTCATAAATGAACTAGGTATGAAAGGGCCCTCAGTGTAAGGGCACTTTCACACATAGATCACTTGAAAATGATCTGAATTGTGGTTCACT
Organism: Polyodon spathula; assembly: GCF_017654505.1. Classification (NCBI taxonomy): domain Eukaryota; kingdom Metazoa; phylum Chordata; class Actinopteri; order Acipenseriformes; family Polyodontidae; genus Polyodon; species Polyodon spathula. The sequence goes on from NC_054535.1 coordinate 3,475,692, forward strand.
TGCAAACAATCTTTTTTCAGGATTGCTTCGGTTCGTGTCACACCAGAAAAAATCAAGCAAACCTGCATTTCTTTTAAAGTGCACTCAGCTGTGTTTATTTGGTTCACTTGCAGCTTTATCCACACTAGAGTTCTATTGGTTTCACATTGCACTTTCCAAATGCACTCGGCTCTCTTGTTGATTACTAGTATGTTATGTGGCTGTGCTATTATCTGTGTTATTTTGCTTTATTTGATGGTCACAAAATGAAATCATTGCCGAAGAATCAGAACATGCCGAAAAAGCATCAAGTATTTGTTGGAAAACCTCTGTTCTTTTGGAGGAAATGTCAGAGACAATCATGATTATGAAAATGATTTACATATTGTGTATGTAATCAACTTAGTTTACCTGTTATTGATAATAATAATAATAATAATAATAATAATAATAATAATAATAATAATAATAATAATAATAATAGCTTGTTATAAATGTTGTGCACATTACAATGTGGTGAGATACAGATGCAACAAGAGATGGTTTACTAAACTCAGGCAGAACACCTCAAATGCAACAGTGACTAATATCTTTAGACAGTACCTCTTTGTCTTGGCACAATGTTTTCCCTGTGAGTGTATATGGCACAATTATAATAAAGCCAGATGCAGTACATGTACTAAATCTTTATTCAATTGTCATTTCATATTTTGCCCATGACTCTTTGTGTGTGATAGTTTTGCTATTATGCTTAAAGAAAATGCATGCTGCAATAGTGTATCTAAAAATCTCACTGGGATTAGCATAATTTCATTCAATAGCTCCAGGTTACACCAATTAGTAAACCATCCTCATAATATTTTTTTTTGTGATGTGATGTTGTGTACATGTGACATTACGATCATCTTGTCTTGTGTGTATGTATGTGTTTCCTGACAAGCCCTGCGTTGTGTCCTTTCCAAGTGAACTGGAATACATTTGGTTGCAAAAAGTTGAAAAAAAGTTGAGCAAAGTTGTGCCAGTTTGTAATTCAGCTCCATAGTATTTATTTTTGTGTTGTATGTGCTGTTGTATACATGTGACATGTGTTATTGTGTGGTGTTTTGAGAAGCCCTGTGTTGCATATGTGCAACAGTGGGAGACGCTTTTCTTGGTGCTTATTGAAGTCCGTCACTTCTACGATTTGTTTTGAGTGGTTAGTTGAAACGGAGCAAAGTGGCAAACGTACCGAGTCCACTTCCAAGTGAACTGAGACGACCATTTCAATTGATCTCGGTTCACTTGGTTTGATGTACATCCTGGTGTGATTATGTGGTTCTCAGAGGTTTCACATATAACTCCAAGCAAACTAAACCACACTTCAATCCAAATCAAAAGGTCAAACGAAGTAGGTGTGAAAGTACTTTTCCAGGAATTTACATATATAGGACCAAAACACTCAACATTATTATTTAATAATAATTTATTAAATCAGGCTGCACAAAGGGGTAAAACAATCAAACAGTCCTAGAATAGTGGAAGTGAAGAATAAACCAAGAACTATAGTATCAGGAACAAGGGCAGAGAATGCCCAGGGATCGCCACGGGCGAGGGTGTAAGCTCTGGAGATGGAGACAGAGGACAAAACAACCTTTGGTGATCAATTAGCACAGAACACAACATCCTTTAGGGAATTAATAAAAAGGGCAAACACAGCAATTAGCAAGCAAGAGACTGAGCAAGGATTGAGAACAAGACTACAATAAATAAAAGGTAAACAGGGGGATGATGATAGCGCAGGACAAGTGCAGGTTTATTGTTAATTTCACGTAAATGCCTCAAACTAAATGGCATTTAGTATATCTTTTTCATTGTTAACAGGGATTGCTTTATTTTACAGGGCATTTTTGTACATACATACACAATTATTTCCCATGTATTTCTCAGTAAAAACTAAATAGAAGCTGGATTGATGTTGAAATTGGATAACATTGTTATTATATGGTAGTTAACTGGTTACAGGGATTGATTTACAAAACTACCATCCATGTACATTTCCCTGTAACAAATTCAATGAAGTGTACCTTTACCAACAACGTTCAATATTACATCTATTTACCATGCAAGAACAAGAACTATGTTAGGAATTATTAACTGATTTGAAGATCTAACTGCATCATGAAATACAAGGAAATCTCCATGTAATTACACAGATATTTGATTAGTACAATAGTTACACATGTAGCACATGTTATTACCATGTGGTATCTCAGTAAATACAGGGTTATTCATGCCCTGCTATTAAAATGTGAAACTTCTTGAATGCACATTTTCAGATTTATTTTTTTTAATTAAGGTTATTTTTTGCTACTCCTTCTTATGATAAGGGGAGTAGTAATTATTTAATATTCATTTAGGTTTATTTCTCTTGTTACTGACATACCCAATTTACATAAAGGGTTTGAAACAGGATAGAATTAAAGTGGAAACTACAAGGAAACTGGATTTGCTTCCCAATTGGGGAATTAGAACTTGTTAACTGTGACAACCTGTCAGCTAATAAGGAATCAAACCATAAGGCCTATTTGACTAGCCACTTCAAAACTTAGAGGAGGGTAGGATGGCATGAATAAGCCAAGCAGAAAAGGAGAATCTGTTTGGTAAAATAAAAAACAAAATGTTATTTCATTTTATAACAAGGCATGTACAAATGAAATATATATTTCAGAATACTTTTTTGCAGTCTACAAAGACTAAATCTTTGTCTCTGTATCTAAAAACGATTTAATTCATACCATACTATATTAGAACATACTGTAATTGTGTCTGCGTGTGTAAATTCACATAATACTGTTCTGGACACATTTGAAAAGTCATAACATTTCCAATATTTATGATGAAGATGCTTTGTTATGTAGTATTTTTCCTTCTTGATAATTTGAGCATTTATGTATATCTATAAAAAAAACATGTGTCTTGAAACCACAGCTCTTCTTGTTGATGCTAATTTTCAGTTGCTACTTGGGGAGAGATCACTACAGCTTCACTCACAAGCCTCTGAAGATGTGCCTACACTATGGAATTGCATGCCCCCGGAGATATAAATAATAGTTTCCAAGCTTTTTTTAAGGCAATTAAAATTCACCTGCAACATGGTTTTCCATAACATATGTATATTATTTTTATGTCTGCATTTCATCTTTACCTGCATTAAAAAAAACAATGATTGTAATTTTCTGAGTGCAACAAGCATCCATTTAAAAAGTATTGAGGATAATGAAGAGGGCTGTGTGTAATGCATCAAAGCAGGCTATCTATGATTTTGTTTTTTCAACCATGCATGTGTTAAGTGCATAGTTCAAGCCTGTCATTGTATGTATTGCCAGAGGACAGCGAAATATAAAAGCAGGAGAAGACACCACTAAAACTTTACAATTACAGGCTTTAGAGAAAGCATTAGAGAGCTGCTGGCAACTTACACTACAGATTATGATTTTCTAAATGTATATGCATCATGATATATCATTTATATACTGCAGATTAAGATATGCTCAATGTATATGCATCATGAGATATCATTTCTATACTGCTGATTAAGATATGCTAAATGTATATGCATCATGATATATCATTTATATACTGCAGATTAATATATTCTAAATATTTATGCATCATGAGATATCATTTACAGCAGCAGTTTTCAAACTGGGATATGCATACCCTTGGGGGTACTCGAGAGCTCCTCATAGGGTAAGAGAGAAAAATCCTGTAATGGCGGACAACGGATTTTATTTATTTATTTATTTACCACAATGTAGTACTTTGCGTCTTAGCAATCCAATTAACTAAACCCTAACTCCTGGATTGGGAAGTGTCTGAAATTGGAATCCCTACTCCAGACCTATTGAGTGTGTTCATATCATATAGCGAGTGCCCATCAACAAGCTGTCTGGCAGCTGATTAACATGAACAGATGACTGCACTAAACACTAACATGTAAGCATTTTGCTAAAAGTCATTTTTGACTGCATGATATAAATGTAACCTTTCTACTTTAATCAAATTTATTTTTTGGAAATGTTCACTTCAAAACAATGTGCTTATTCTGACTGGATTGGATACTGCACAAGACACACATAGCATTTTAAATGTCCAGCTCAAGTATTAAACCAGAACATTCAAGTTAAATAGATTAATTTAAAAAACACACATTTAATTTGTTGCTCAATATTCACATAGTTCTGCATGCTACCAGATTTTTTTTAAAGATGCCCATATTTGTAAATTTTAAATAGTTTTTATGCAAATGCCCCGTCTATTTTATTTAAGTTTGTTTATCAGCAGTTTTCCATGAACAGTAATTGGCTGAACTCTAGCCCCTCCTCCTTGCCTGCGTGCTTTCTGAGCCAATAAATCGAGTTCTGTTTATTTGAATTTTTTTAATTTAAGACTCACTTAAATTAAAAAAGTCCTATTCATTCATTTTAAGATACAGAATAACATACTATGTCTAGGGGCTGCATTGTATACTAATCAGGATGTAGTTTTACCGAAATCTGTGATAAAAAGCAGGCACATCCATCAAATTGGTAGGTACAGTGGTTTGCAAAAGTATTGACCCCCATTGGCATTTTTCCTATTTTGTTGCCTTACAACCTGGAATTAAAATGGATTTTTATTTGGATTTGATGTAATGGACATACACAAAATAGTCCAAATTGGTGAAGTGAAATGAAAAAAATAACTTGTTTAAAAAAATTCTAAAAAATAAATAACGGAAAAGTGTGCGTGCATATGTGTTCACCCCCTTTGCTATTAAGCCTCTAAATAAGATCTGGTGCAACCAATTACCTTCAGAAGTCACATAATTAGTTAAATAAGGTCCACCTATGTGCAATCTAATTGTCACATGATCTGTCACATGATCTCATTATATATACACCTGTTCTGAAAGGCCCCAGAGTCTGCAACACCACTAAGCAAGGGGCACCACCAAGCAAGCGGCACCATGAAGACCAAGGAGCTCTCCAAACAGGTCAGGGACAAAGTTGTGGAGAAGTACAGATCAGGGTTGGGTTATAAAAAAATATCCGAAACTTTGAATATCCCACGGAGCACCATTAAAGCCATTATTAAAAAATGGAAAGAATATGGCACCACAACAAACCTGGCAAGAGAGGGCCGCCCACCAAAACTCACAGACCAGGCAAGGAGGGCATTAATCAGAGAGGCAACAAAGAGACCAAAGATAACCCTGAAAGAGCTGCAAAGCTCCACAGCGGAGATTGGAGTATCTGTCCATAGGACCACTTTAAGCCGTACACTCCACAGAGCTGGGCTTTACGGAAGAGTGGCCAGAGAAAATCCATTGCTTAAAGAAAAAAATAAGCAACACATTTGGTATTTACCAAAAGGCATGTGGGAGACTCCCAAAACATATGGAAGAAGGTACTCTGGTCAGATGACCAGAGGGGGGGGGGGGGGGTGAATACTTTGTTCAAAAGTTAAAAAAAGTTGAAAAATCAAGCAACAAACAAGTATTTATTGTTTTTTTTTGTTTTATTTCTTGTTTGTTTCACAATAAAAAATATTTTGCATCTTCAAAGTGGTAGACATGTTGTGTAAATCAAATGATACAAACCCTCCAAAAATCCATTTTAATTCCAGGTTGTAAGGCAACAAAATAGGAAAAATGCCAAGGGGGGTCAATACTTTCGCAAGCCACTGTAAGCATTATATATTCAGTTAACACCAGTAAGTATTTAAGTATAGTAATTAGAAAATACAATTTTTTTCTGTTTTCATGGGTATATTAAGACCATATCTGAGATGGGGGTACGCGGTAGACTAGATTTTGTGGAAAAGGTTATGAGGCCTAAAAGGTCTGAAAACCATTGATTTACAGTTTATAATGCAGATTAAGTTAAATGTAAACAAATTCACAATATTTAAAAAAAAAAAAAAGATCAAACACGTTATATGACTAGCATTGCAATGGTTAATATTTATTTAGTAATGAAAAACACAGATTACATATATAAAATACTGAACTATTGCTGTTTACAAGCAAATGACTCAATTTCCGAAGTGTTCAGTAAAATAAATATATTTGCACCTTTTCTTGTGGTGTGGTCTGTGGGATACTAAAAGAGGAATGATGGTTTTATTTATTTATGTATTAATTTATTTAATTTGGTCGGTTTGACTCTATTAAAACTTTTTTTCCATAGTAAATACAGGTATTTGGTGTAAAGTGTAATGTTGAATTTTAACCCAGTTTGTCAGTCTTTCATAGGGTTACATTTCATGTTGACTTTCAATAATAATGGTAAGGTATTATAAACCAAAGACAGGAAAATGCATTCCCAGTTTGATTACTGAACATTAAACACATTAAACACAACCCCAAACACTTATCCAATACTAAACATTATTTAAGTCCATATATGTATGTATAATATATATATATATATATATATATATATATATATATATATATATATATATATATATATATATATATATATATTATATACGTACATATATTATATATACAAGGTTTCCTACAGAAGGTTAGTGTCTGCAATTCTGATCCTTATACATCTATGAAATTGAGCACTTTAAGCTAATGAACAATGAGTAGGAGATGGTTGCATATGGATTCTCCACAAGGAGTTTTTTGTGCAGATTCTTCAGTGTGTCAGTTAGAAAATGTTTTTTTCATTTTGTGTTTTCAATGCAATAGTTTACTTTTTGCTTAGTTAGGCATCTGAAGCACATTTCTGTAATCTGTACTTCTTTTGAATTTTCCCTGTAACAGGCTGCCTGTCCTTTTTCTTTCCTGGAATCACAGTACTTCAGTTTAATATCGTCAATTATCGAATGATGAAAGACAAGGGTTTTAGGCAAAGTATCTGGCACTGGGAAACTTCTGAGCAAGCGGTTTTATTTTTGATCTAGGAGATTCAGGTTTCTTATACCTGTTTAAGTCTCTTCTTTTGAAGACATTTCTATTTTTTTTTTAAATTTGTCAAAATCTTTTTACTGTTTTCCCTTCTTACTTTCATTCTTCCATACTGCAGTTGCCTGTAAAGAAGCAACATGTAAATGAATACATCATTTTTAAATACATAAATTAATGGTCATTTTGTACATAAAATATGAAAATGTTCCACTTATACAGTATGTATGTATAGTATATATACAGTAGCTATCCACTCTTGAAGGTCCAGGCTGTGGATTTTCTTCAGGGCTCTGTGGGGGTGTTAACATGGATGCTACTCTATCCTCTCTTGATGGTCCAGGCTGTGGATTCTCTTCAGTGTTATCATGGATTCTACTCTATCCTCTCTTGAAGGTCCAAGCTGTGGATTCTCTTCAGGGCTCTGTGGGGGTGTTATCATGGATGCTACTCTATCCTCTCTTGAAGGTCCAGGCTGTGGATTCTCTTCAGTGCTCTGTGGGGGTGTTATCATGGATTCTACTGTATCCTCTCTTGAAGGTCCAGGCTGTGGATTCTCTTCAGGGCTCTGTGGGGGTGTTATCATGGATGCTAATCTCTATTTTCTTTCCCTGCAGTGCTGTTGAGTTTTTCTCCAGTAAATGCATTTTCTAGGTTTCTCTCTGTCACAAAGATCCGACACTGACTTGATTTCCCCTGCTTCTTTTTTTCTTGCCATTTCTGTCTTTCACTTTGCAGATGTTGCTTTCTTTTAGTATGATCTGCATCACAGAGATTGTGATAGTGCTGATGTTTTTTTTTTTTCTTTCTGCAAACTAAAAGAACAATTTAAATCTGTTTCTACCTGGAAAAGAAGAATTTCAAATAACACTCATTGGTTCTTTTAAAAGCATGATTAAAAATAGGAGGAAATACATTTTTAATATTCATCTTTAATATAGAGTTTTGTTTAAATTACATATTGTAACACAATAATCTGATTTGTCCTTTTATCATTTGAATAATACATCTGTTGCTTTCGTCGACTCTATTACTTTAAATGTTTAAGAGCGTTAAACAGTACTGGTAAGAAGCCTGAAACTATGTGTTTTGATTCTACCAGAGGGCATGAATCAAAAGTTTCTTAATTCGTTTCAAGTAACATTGCTGATGTTCAGCCTAACACAACTTAACCTGAAAAATATATCAGTAGAAACTTAGGACCATACCTGCAGTTCTTATCTTCTTTCTAGGTAAGGTCACATGCTGATGATCACAGAGTTTTGGGATAAACCATTATTCTGAAGGGGGATTTCTCTTCCAGTAAAGGGTTGACAGTGGGTTTACATACCATGAAATATCATAATTTTAGACAGTAGATACCTTTTGACTGCATACATGGTTGTTAAAGCATGGATTTATTTGTTACCCAGGATAATGGCTGAATTTTATATTTTTGAATAATATACTGATGGTCCCAGTTGCAGCGCAAACATACCTTTCTGTTGCAACAATTCGCAAAGTATACATTTGGGTCGCATGTATTAAAAGAGAATATATTAATAAAGAGAGTCGCAATATACTCATTTCAATATTTGTTGCATTGTCTTAACAAGATCTCTAGCATTGTGAGAGTTGTGCAAAAAATAATGAAAGGCAGTTGAATCCGATCTGATTCTATAGTGGCGCTCCCACCTTCACCCCCACATGAAAAATGTGTTTCTGTCAAAAAGCTTTTCATAACCATACAGTAGCCCCATGCTAAACCAGATATGTTTGTCTGACATTAGCAAGTGTGTGTCAGGTTGAAAAGAATAAAATAAAATTGCACACACACATTTACAGTGCTCACTGTATTTTAAATGTATAAATCATTGTGCTTAAATAACTGTGGCAAAGTGGCTGGTGAATGGGGAACAGGTGTAGCAGTGATGCAGTGCAGGAGTGAAAGGCAGACAATTGTAATCCTGTGGAAAGTGCTTTTTATTTATATTCCAGGTCTGGTGACTGTTAAATAATAAATCCCCGGCAATACACAACTATGTGTAAAGCACGGGGATAACAAAATAAGGCACAGTCCCGAACAAAAACGGACACAGGGTCACCAGTCCTGGGTGAGTGCAGTCGTGCTGGTGGTGAGTGCAGACACAGGTATTTTTCGTGACGGTAGTGCAGTGGTGCTTCGGATCGTGCTGACCCTTGGCGACAGCTCTGGATTTGTGCTTTAACTGTATGGTGGTGCAAACCACGGACAATTACAACACAGACAAAACACAACACAAAACACGTAACATGTCTTTTTCTTAAAGAGAGCTCCTCTCTCGGTCCTTCTTTCTGCTGAGCTTTACCCAAACGAAGGAAAAGATCAGCATTACCCTGGCCCCTATATGCAATCCTGTATAACATCTTGGTAAATGGTTGCAGCTGCCTTATTGGTTGCAGCTGCCCCTCGTTTACCTTTAAGGTCAGTACGGTCTTACAACAGAGTCTCACTTCTTTCCAGGCTGACTGACTTCCCGGCCCCAGAAATGAACTGTCAGGCCAGCCCTTCCATATACTTCTCCCGTTCTTTAGCGCCCTCACTGGTTGGGAGGGAGATTTACCACCAGAACTCATTGTCTTTCTGTCACAATAACACTAGTGTGTTTTGGGTAGGCTACGCATCACATTATGTAAAAAAATATAAATCTGTACAGTACACCTATACAGTATATATTACAGTAGTAAAATCAAATGAATATCTAACATACTTGCTTTTTACTTTAGACTGTAAGCTACCAGTAACACAAAATAAATCATTCTGCTGCATTTAAGGTTGTGTGGCCCTGTGTTTAAAGAAATGGGCTTGTAACTAGCAAGTCCCTGGTTCAAATCCCAGCTCAGCCACTGACTGACTGTGTGACCCTGAGCAAGTCACTTAAACATCTTGTGCTCCGTCTTTGGGGTGAGACATTGTTGAAAGTAACTCTGCAGCTGATGCATAGTTCACACACCCTAGTCTCAAATCTTGTAAAACTCTTTGTGATGGTGGTCCGCTATGAAAGGTGCTACATAAAAATTGTTATTGTACACATTGGTGTACAGTGCATATAAAAACATGTTTTAATTTTAAACTAAATTATGTTAGTGTGTTTATTATTATTATTATTATTATTATTATTATTATTATTATTATTATTATTATTATTATTATTATTAATTTGGCCCACTTAGTAGCTTAGATAAAACAGATCAAGGTGTCACATTGCCAAGCTATGATACTTACAGGACAATCAATTCTCGTAAATATGAATTTTCAGGGACCTGCAACATATTTTTGCATTATACTATTAATTCGTATCATCATGAGTAAATTATAAGCCAAATGTATACTGTTAGTTTTTATTTAAGGTAGTCAGTGGTAAGGTGCTAAATTGTGCACAGTTACAAACCACCTGCACGTTAATAGAATAGGTGTGTTTCCTATTCCTACACAGATGCTCAGAATGAGCTGGAGGGTTTAGCGGCAGATGTGTGCTGTCTATTGCTTCCAACACGTTAGGGAAACCATAAACGTCATAGAAATCTGTTTTCAAGGCTTGTAAGTACACCCTGCTTTTAGGGAAAAAATAGGTATTTGCAACTGTTTAAAACATGCTTTCAAAAGTTGATGCAATTGTAAGTTTCACAATTGCTGGCAGCTTTAGTAATCTTATTATAATATTTGAGAACCTTCATTTGCACCTCCACTCCCTTTTTGCAAATTTATGAAGGAACGATCATAATTGCATATTCAGCCAAGACTGAATCGTAAAGCAAACCTGCTGCCGCAATACATTCCCTAAAAAGTCACTGACAGCATTGCACATGCTTAATACATTTCACCCAAGATTTCCGACCCATTTGCATCTGGTTTGTGACTAATGAGACAGGAGCAACACTTTAGTACATCTACTACCCCTGAGTTTCATTCATGAATTAACTTTTACACTTAGAACATCTCTGAATGATGTAAATAGCTTATGTTATATAGTGCTGTTCTCTGTAAATAATTTATATTGTATTGCTTTAAAAAAGGTATGCCATTTGTACAGTACTTTGTGATGGGCAGTGTATTTGTAGTAAACTTATAGGAATTAACCAAAATATATCCCTGGGATATAAAATGTATCCGATTTGTAGAATCACCCACCCTATTAATATTAAAATATGGAAAGGTGACTAGAAATGTGTATGTCAGTGTTCCAGTTAAGTTAGAGTGAGGATGGGTATTGTTTAACAATCTTAAACTTGGTTTACATAGATATGTTAGAGTAAGTTGAAGGAACATGGCTCTGAACAGCAATTGCACAGATTTTATCAACAACCTTGAAGTGTTTGTCAAAAGTCTGCACTGGCATGTAACAACAATAAATACATTATTAATTAATGCTACTACAATATCTCAGAAATGTAGGATTGACCGCAATACAATGATTTATACAATTTCAATCCGATAATAAACAGTTATCACTTACTGTAGCCTGTCTCTGTTGAACTTGCTGTACAATGGTAAAGATCAGGAATGGTGGGGATCTCTACAGACTGCATTGCTCTTTAGTAGGTTCTGAAAGAGCATCAACAACTTGTTGCATGATGTGCTGTTTTGGGTGATCAAGCTGGCTCATGACATCCAGTTCACCAACTATATTTACTAATGTGGAACGCAGACACGTGTTGTTTTTGGACATAGCGTGAAATTCGGGTTTCCATGTGAAACGGCATGGATTTTCCTGTGTGTTTCGTCATTTATACGAGTAAATGAGATTTACCCTATCCCTCAAATTGGCCATTTTTTTGGCCACAGGCCTGATTTACCAGAGTAATTCTCCCAAACTTGCATGCGCATCGCCATTTCCCATGTAAATTGACTCGCATGGAAACCCCATGAATGTTAGTTTTATCAGATAACTAATGTCAAAGTTACAGATGGACAGAGCTGACAACCATCTGTGTCCCGCATATGACTAGCATATGAGAACTCTCCTTTTATCATCCTGGACCGGGTATAGCCTGTGTTACTGGCATCTGTGTGCAATATGTAGGGGAATTTCCAGTCTACAAATCCCAACACCAGTGCTGTAGTGAGCTTCTCTTTCATGCATCTAAATGCCTTTTTTACAATTTGCTGTCCATCGGTCACCAAGCGGTGTCCTTCGCCCACCAACAAGTCATTCAAGAATAGCTTGGATGTTCTTGGGTGTCGGACAATCTGTTATAGATGAAACCGTATGAGGGTCAGGACAAATGCCAGCTTCTGATATGCTGTGGCTCGGATATGCTACAGATTTCTAGAAAAAAACTTACATTTGAAAGGGGAGTGCTTTAGTCCATACTGAGAAATGCAATGCAGGACCTTCATTAGACATTCCTTGTGTTGTTCAAGAGTGTCTAAAAATATAATAAGTTTATTCAGAAAAGCAACCAGTTGTAAATTAATTCCAGACATCACCCACTCTGTTGTTCTGTGAACTGTATCTGTGGCATTAGTTAAACCTTGGGGCATTATCTTGAACTGCCAATTACCAAATGGCGCTGTGGATGCAGTCTTGGTATGGTCAGACTCTTCTACTTCAATGTGATAATATCCACTTTTTAGATCTAATACTGAGAACCATTTTGAACCAGAGAGAAGTGCAAATGTCTCCTATATTCTAGGAAGTGGGTATGCGTCCCATCTGGTTAGATGATTCAGCCTTCTATAGTCCACAACCATTCGTAAAGATCCATTTTTCTGTCTGACCAAGACTACTGGAGATGCATAGTGGCTATCAGGCTCTTCAATATTCACAGTAGCCAATAACTCATGAAGTTGCTTTCTCAGGTCTTCAGAATCAGCTGGAGACAAATGACATGTGTGCTCTTTGAATGGAGTGTTGTCTGTGAGCACTATTTTGTGTTATTCCAGAAGCATGTCCTATGTTGAGATTGTGGAAGGAGAACCCACTACCTACTTCTCTTTCTATCCTGACAATAATATTTTCATTAGTATCTTCAGAAACAGGTGAGTTATCAAAATTCAACTCCAGTCTTAGTGATTAAACGGCCCTATCTGTTTCTCCATTGCTCAATACTGCAACAACACTGGAACACTGAGACTCTGTCAGATCTAATTTTGTGATTTAAAATCCACAGTTTCTCCTGCAGCTACAACACTCCTGGGTTGTAAGGTGATGTCATGGTCAGAGACATTTTTGACCATGACGCCAATCTTGGTGCGAGGATGATTGTCTCTTCCTAGCAGCTGACTGTTAACCAGCTATCCTCCTGGAATAGGATGGCCTTCAGGTACTCCTACAAGAATACTGCATTCTTTACTATAGATATTCTTACTCAGCACACACATCAGCTCTTTTGATTTGTTATAGGGAATGGTTACAGGTGTCTTACTGGCTAATCTTACTTTGATAGTTTTTGCTCCTGCTTTTGCATTTGTCTCACAAATGGTGTTGGTATATGCCACAGCCCAGTCACAGCGTATATACAGTCTCTTCAAGTATTGGGCACCAGCCTTCTCCTCACATGTATGCATTAGATGTCTAAGATCATTTGTTCCCACTAAGAGAGGTACTGTGTCATTAGATTAATTGTCCAGGCAAACAAGAGCCAACACATAAAAGCTGTTTCCTTAGGAAATCAAGATGTGACAAGTACTGACTGTAAACTGACTCAGATATGCAAGTCACCTGTGAGCCAGTGTCTACTAAACTGAGACACCAAACACTGTCAAGGAAAGCAAACCAAACCATGAGGCATCTGCCCCTGGTGGATGTTCTGTAAGCCTGGAAAAGGAACAGCTAAATTGTGCTTCTGGATTGGTTTAGGACTGGATGCACATGAATTCTGTTTCTCTGTTTTTCCCTCCCAGAGACACCTGTCTAGTTTAAAAGAAGTGAAAGAGGGGTACAAGCTTCACTGCATTGTGCAGCCCGTTTCTCACATCTCTTCTGGAGCTTTTGCTGAACCAGCAGTGCATTCACTGGATTATAGCACTTCCCCATGGTGTGTCCATCCCTTCCACAGTGCATTCATTGGATTATAGCACTTCCCCATGGTGTGTCCATCCCTTCCACAGTGCACTCACTGGATTATAGCACTTCCCCATGGTGTGTCCATCCCTTTCACAGTGCACGCACTGGATTATAGCACTTCCCCATGGTGTGTCCATCCCTTCCACAGTGCACTCACTGGATTATAGCACTTCCCCATGGTGTCTCCATCCCTTCCACAGTGCACTCACTGGATTATAGCACTTCCCCATGGTGTGTCCATCCCTTCCACAGTGCACTCACTGGATTATAGCACTTCCTCATGGTGTGTCCATCCCTTCCACAGTGCATGCACTGGATTACAGCACTTCCCCATGGTGTGTCCATCCTTTCCACAATGCATGCACTGGATTATAGCACTTCCCCATGGTGTGTCCATCCCTTCCACTGTGCATGCACTGGATTATAGCACTTCCCCATGGTGTGTCAATCCCTTCCACAGTGCACTCACTGGATTATAGCACTTCCCCATGGTGTGTTCATTCCTTCCACAGTTCTAACAGAACCGTAGCTTCTGACTTTTCTCTAGCTTCAATAGGGTTACTCATACTAGCTGAAAGACTTGGAGCTTTGCTAGTATTTGCTACCCCATGGTACCTTTACTTTTTCCCAATTCCTTTCCAACTGCACAACTCTTTGGGCAAACTCTGCTTCTCTGCTCTTGGAATCTGGAACTGAATGGGATACAGTAGTTACATTATCACTAACACTGACATACTTAACCTTAGTTAGTAACCTTGGGCTGTGTTACTCGTATGTCAAATAAGATTTTTGAGTATGATAGACGCTACTTAGAATTGTCATTTGAAGGTCCTACAAGTGCAAATGGTCTATTAATGTGTCATCCCAACAACCCCTGATAAATTACTTCAGCAGCTGCTTATTAGGCTGTATTCCTGCTAAACCACTCCTTTCCACTACTCATTGCAGTCTACGTAGATAGTCTGATGCCTTTTCAGTTGCATTTTGATGACTCTCAATAAACTGTATAAATAGCTCCACACCATTTGTCACACTGCCATAAGCCTTCTCTAGCTCTTCAAAATACTGCTCAACAGTATCACCTTCTATTGCATACAGGGCAACATTCAAAGCTAGAGTTAAGAGACTTTCCAGTAACTTGTGTCTCTTTCCAATTTCAGTGAGATCAGTACCTTCAATTACCTGATGAATCTGGAACCATGTGCGCTTTGTTGCTTAAACTGCATAGATAGATAGATAGATAGATAGATAGATAGATAGATAGATAGATAGATAGGAATTAGAAGGCTTTTACTGGTCAGTACAATAAATACCAGTTGATTGTTTTCTCTTCTACAATCTGTTTACTGTAAGGAATGACCATTGAAGCACACTCTTTCTGCTACATTTAACTTGCCATATGTCCAATATTAATAAACTTGCCGCTTTCATCAGTATTTTAAAAGTGAATTATTTCTAGATTTTTAGCCAATAGCATCCTGCAGACATATACACATACAGTAGGAATGTTTGACCTCTACCTGTGTGTGAAGGTAATCAATTATTACTATACACCACAAAGTTCAAATTGATTTGAGTTACAGCTTAAATACCAGGAGTGTTAAAAAAAACTCCTTCCTCAGAATTGTATTCATATTCAGAAACCAAAACTTTTACGAATACTTGTTTTACTCAGATTACATCCTTGGAAGTGGGTGGGGCTAAACCCTAAAGTTGCATTAAATTGCATAGCTGGCTGTGATGAGGAGATGATTATTATACTAGATTGCAAATCTGCATGAGATTACAATAATGGGGGTTGCAGGTGAAGTGAGCTTCATCCAGTTCTGCTTCTATAGAGAACTCTGCTATAGTTTTTAACTTGCTATATTATTATACACATGCAGTATCAATAAAGATCCGGAACACAAATATACTAATCACAATACTAATGCCTTTGTATTTAATTGCCCTCTTAAAACTACTGTGTCAAGAATATTTTATTCTCTATCATTTTCAAACTGGTAAAATGATATACAAATAATTAGAGTTTAAATCATATTTTTAAGAATACAACAGAGTACACGTAGAGTGCAAATCCTTTTCTTTTTGCTTATCGTGTTTTTAACAATGATCTTAAAACACTTCTCACCGAAAATGAGACGTGATTGTGTGAAATTGGCTTTTCCTTAGGTCCGTCCCTCTTCTAGCTCCATTTCTCAATGTCCATGTCGAATTAGATAGTAAATTATAGTAGACAACCTAAGCATCTATACTATGTAAGCCCTAATATATGGAGCATATAGAAATCAATCTCAAAGCCTAAACCAATTAGCAAACATAAAATATATCATGATTGGTTATTTGAAGTGTCTGTATTGCATTATAGTTTAATTACAGACCAATTAAGTTTGTCCTTTTAGTTATAAGGGCGGAAATGGCTTATGCACATTGAAAATCAACTAGCCCGTCACTTTTAATTCTCAAGCGCCATATTACATAGTCGAGTGAATGTGGGTGGCAGCAGGCTTGGGACATTATTTATAGTTAATTAATAGAGAATAATATGAAGCAGGGAGCAGCAGTATCAATAGTGGTGTGCAGAATTAGAAATAAATGTATTATACTATGTGTATCTATCTATCTATCCAGCTATATAGAAAACAGATAAACTTATCGTTTTATCTACAATTTGCAGGAAATAAAAACGATGTTCAACGGCAGTCTGAAGTATTTTGTTTAGCGATGTTTAGTTTTGAAGAAAGTGCGTATTTATTTTCATCTACTTTGGTACTCAGCATTGTGTGAAAAAAAGTGTCAAGAAATAAAATGTATGTGGGAGCAAGCAAGCGCTGTATGTATATGAAGATCCCAACCGGGAGTTTACACGATCTGTGTTCAGAATTGCAACAGCCAATTAGCAAGTAGAAAGCAAGTGTTGAAATGCTTTTATAATTCATTATAAAATCAAGTCATTGTTGTGCGTCTATGTCTGTGTGTCAGATGGGAAGGCACTTCATAACCAAATGTATGTACACTAAATATTCATATCATATTTCCATTTGTATTTTTTCTGCAAAAGATCACAGAGCTTTATTATTTAAGTACTTAGTGCTGAAAGACACATAGATATAATTATATACTTTAAAGGGAATGTTGAGTTCAGTGACAAGGCTTCCAATTGATTGATGCTTTGGTATGAAAACAACTTGACATCTGCCGAATGCATTGACGCGATGTGCTTGGTGTGAAAAGACCTTCATCACAAACAATAATTTCATTGTATGCAAAAAGTGAAAGCACCGAAAAAAAACCTGATTCTCAACAAATTCGAAAACCCATAAAATGTAATTATACAGTACTTCTGCTAGCAATAAAAATTAAAAACAAATGTAAAGATTTTTGCCATCGAGCAATGCTAGAAATGTATTGGTCAGCGGGCCTACTGAACTACTAAAAAGATTGATTAAAAAAAAAAAAAGGTTTCTTGATATTGTTAAAAATATAACTCAAACCTTGATTTTAACAATAAAAATTAGACAAATAGTTCTATGTACGTTTTCTATAAAATGTTAGCAGTATCTCATTATTTGTTCATGCTTCAATGTTGATTACCACCAATAGATTTTAATAGGTATTGTGATAAACCTAAGGGTATAGTCGTAAATGGGAGATATGTGAGGACAGAGATTTTGTTAGGACTTTGCCCTAGGAAAGGGAGATCGTGTCTAACTAACTTGCTTGATTTTTTTGAGGATGCAACATCGATAATGGATAATTGCAAAGCACATGACATGGTTTATTTAGATTTCCAGAAAGCTTCTGACAAAGTCCCGCACAAAAGATTAATTCTCAAACTGAACGCAGTTGGGATTCAAGGAAACACATGTAGGATTAGGGAGTGGTTAACATGTAGAAAACAGAAAGTACTGATTAGAGGAAAAACCTCAGAATGGAGAGTGGTAACCAGTGGAGTACCACAGGGATCAGTATTAGGTCCTCTGCTATTCTTAATCTACATTAATGATTTAGATTCTGGTATAGTAAGCAAACTTGTTAAATTTGCAGACGACACAAAAGTAGGAGGAGTGGCAAACACTGTTGCAGCAGCAAAGGTCATTCAAAATGATCAATACAAGATTCAAAACTGGGCAGACACATGGCAAATGGCTTTTAATAGAGAAAAGTGTAAGGTACTGCACGCAGGAAATAAAAATGTACATTATAAATATCATATGGGAGATACTGAAATTGGAGAAGGAATCTATGAAAAAGACCTAGGAGTTTTTGTTGACTCAGAAATGTCTTCATCTAGACAATGTGGGGAAGCTTTAAAAAAGGCTAACAAGATGCTCAGATACATTGTGAAAAGTGTTGAATTTAAATCAAGGGAAGTAATGTTAAAACTGTACAATGCACTAGTAAGACCTCATCTTGAATATTGTGTTCATTTCTGGTCACCTCGCTATAAAAAAGATATTGCTGCTCTAGAAGGAGTGCAAAGAAGAGCGACCAGAATTATTCCGGGCTTAAAAGGCATGTCATATGCAGACAGGCTAAAAGAATTGAATCTGTTCAGTCTTGAACAAAGAAGACTACGTGGCGACCTAATTCAAGCATTCAAAATTCTAAAAGGCATTGACAATGTCGACCCAAGGGACTTTTTTGACCTGAAAAAAGAAACAAGGACCAGGGGTCACAAATGGAGATTAGACAAAGGGGCATTCAGAACAGAAAATAGGAGGCACTTTTTTACACAGAGAATTGTGAGGGTCTGGAATCAACTCCCCAGTAATGTTGTTGAAGCTGACACCCTGGGATCCTTCAAGAAGCTGCTTGATGAGATTTTGGGATCAATAAGCTACTAACAACCAAACGAGCAAGATGGGCCGAATGGCTTCCTCTCCTTTCTAAACTTTCTTATGTTCTTATGTTCTTTCACAAAATGGAAGTCCCAACAGGACTACAGATCATAAAATGGTTGCCCACTAAAAACTACACTACCAAGAATCCTGATCAGGTAACCAAGGCGTGGATCAGCACACCTGCATGTGATCAAGGGTAATGACCAGCCCTATAAAAAAGAGCAAGCTGATAGCACCATGGTGAGAGGGGAGTAGAAGGTGTTGTGGTGCTGCTTTTTTATTTTTTGGATTATTTTGCTGTGTATGGCCCCGGAATGTTTGAATAACCCTGTTGGCTGTTTTAACTCTGTTTTGGATGACTACCTGATTGTTTATCAACCTGGACTAACATTATGACTCTGATTACTGGATTTCCCCTATGAAAATAAACCCACAACTAATAGCCTGTTTAACATAACTTCATGTGTCTATTGTGTTGTCACAGCTCCAACTTGTGACGAAAGTTCGCAAAGAAGGGATCACTTTGTCACAGTATAAAATCTATTTCTTAAAACTACGATTTTACAATTTAATCCTATCTTTAAATCAGAATATTTTATATTGACAGCATCTTTATAAATATTTAATTGTTCATTTGATTTCTGAAAAAACTAATGGTTTGTTCACATATTAAAATAAATTGCGCAACACCGTTAATTATATATATATTATATTATATATATATATATATTATATCTATAGATATATATTATATATATATATATAATATATATGTACATAGTATAGTTGTATTTGATTTATTAAAATAACAGATGACATTTACAGATTAAATCAATATGTAAACTAGAAAAAGCACCATATCATACAATAAGTTAACATATCTTATTAATTCTGAATACATACAATGTTGCTTTAGGGGCTTTTTAACTGCTAGAATATATTGTGAGTTATTGTAGCACAGCCAGAGTGATCATTTCCTAATAGACTAATGCATCATATTTTAAACAAGACTTTAATAATTGTGTTTCGATAGCAAACAAACAAACCTGCCTTTTAAAAGTGACTCATACCCATTTATCTGCAGTGTACTGACAAAACTGTTGTGTCTGTGCTATGCCTTTCTGGCAGTGTTCAAAGTGAGAGGTCTGCTTTTTAGATTTGTTTGTACGCATAAAGCTTCAACCTTTCAATTTAAAACCACTGTTTAGCTTGGAAGAAATTTCTTATTTATAACGTGTTGACATTTTTGTATACATTTTAAAAAAGAAAGTATTATGAAAGTTCAAATTCAGTAGAGGACATAACTCAAATCCAAAATTGCTGGGATTTTTATATCAGCTATGTTTAAGACAGGTAAACACTAAATGTAATAGTCTGTTTTGGATTTTGTTTGTTGAAATCTAAAATTATGTTGGACCGCCCTGTAGAAAAGCATGATGAGATTAATCAAGTATAATATATCCATTTTAGGACATCCTCAAACATCACTCCTTCCTGTTTCAGGAATCACCCCTCCTTGAGTCAATCATCTGATATTAGGCATCAGCCCTCCTTGAGTTTTTTTTTTTTTTTCAGGGAGAGCGAGGGGTTGGACGGAGTCATCTGAATCACCCAATCAAACAAGAGCACAATTTGGATGACACAGATGTCAGTGTAGCTGTTGATTGGTGCATGTGTTTTTACCTGTTTCAGCATTTAATATGTCTGTTTTAAGCATTTAAAAAAATACTTTAAAAGTTATGATGTACAATTTCATTATTTGAATTAGTTTGGATTTAAATTGTAAGGCAAATCTTCTAAGCATACAGCATCAGACAACAAGAAACTATATTACCTTTGTTAAGAAAGAAGCACTACCCTTAGATTGTGGGTGAGGCATACTATTGCACTGCTGTTAACAAAAAGCATTGAAAGCACAGCAGCAGTATTGTCTAGACAAAGACAGAGGAATAATAAAACTTTAACCCACAGTAACCCAAAAGTTGCTGAAATGTCAACAAAAAAACACCTTGTAAAAAAGTATGGGCTTGTCATATTTTTTTTTGATAAATGACAACAAAGGTAGTTTGAAAGGATAAAATGCCCAAATAAACCTATGTGAATTATATATATATATATATATATATATATATATATATATATATATATATATATATATATATAAAAAAATAATGTGTGTGTGTGTACTTTTGGAAAGTATATCTTTAGCACATCTTTTTCAAAGTGGATGCATGTAGGCATTTGCTGACAGCAGCTCTCTTCTGAAACTGTAATGGAGGACATTTGTACTAGTTGCTCGGCATGGACCTATTAAGTACCTAAAGTTCTAAAGCATTTTTGTTTTTTAACCATAGAATTACATTTTAAATATGAAGCTTTGCAAAAGTATGCAGTAACAAAACAATCATTATTTGGACATTGTCTATTGTTCAAGGCACAATAATTCAAAAGTAAACTGACCAGTATTAAAACAGATTTTTTTTGATAATATTGCCATGTAACAGGGTTTTAGTTGCCCCTTTTGTGTAAAAAAAATAAATAGCTATTAATTTATCAACCCCCCAACACACAATCACAGACAATCACTTTTCAAGCTGGATGATGATTCCGGCAGAACAGGCCAGAAACTAGTTCCAAAATGATGTAGGCTAACATGACTCATCACCCCTGAAATTAGTCATGCAGTTCTAGTGGCTACGCTCCAGGAGCACTACAATATATTCTCAATTGACAATTTATACATCAGCCATGTTAGGCTATGATTTCAGTTATTTGTACTCTCAGAAATAGTGTGACTGTAATACAATTTATCTTTAAACTAATAAAACAGAAGGAAATACTGTAGTTTGATTTGGTTTTTTCATTCATTTAAAGCCAGTATCATTTCTTTATTATTTTACCTTTCTACATTGTCCTTACCACATACTGACCACCTGTTCGCCTACACCTTTTCAATTTAGATACCATATGCTACAGTCACAGCTATTGAAAACTGGAACTGCCATCTCATGAATAAGTCATTAAACTTATTTTTTTGCAGGTAATAGTTGCAAAACATCAATCATGTTTAAAGCAGCAGAAGATTAGACATTTATGCTCATACGTTGCATTCCGAACAAAATTGGGATAAGACATCTGTTATTGTCAAAGAGACAAATGGGAATGTTTCCATCTGAGGCTAAAGTAAGTAAAGGGAAAACAAGAAAGGGTGCCTATGAACACAGGAAGAGCAAACTGATTGACCCACACTTAAAGTAAGCAGCATTGATTCTTGACAACGTCTGTTTGGTGATCTCAACAGTGCTAGGTCAATATAGCAATGTATTTGTATTGCTTATAGTAATGCTAATATGTGGGTTGAAACAGCAGCATGATTTAAATGGTTAAATGGTTATTAATTGCAGTTAATTGCAAATAACTGATTAACTGTAAAGATTGATTAAATAAAAATAACAGACCTGTTTTATAGTATGAAAACACCATTAACACAACTCAGTATAGAATGTAGCTGAGATTGACTAGATTTTTATTTTAATAATGTGAAGTTCTAAGCTTTATATATGAAAACATTATGTGATAAAGAAAGATTTTAAAAACATGCAGATGCTGCATAACCTCAATTTCAAAAGACTGCAGACGAGTCTTTGCTTACTTATTTAGTAATGCTTACAATCAACATTTGACCTTGTTTTATTCTGATGGAAAACCTTGCCCATAGGGTTTAAATTACACCCAAATGGAGTCAAGATTCTGCAGATTTTACAAAGATATGTTTACACATCCATTCCATTTATGTCTTGATCTGTTTATTCAAAGCAAAGAGTTTATTGCACTGTGAGTACCATCAGTTGATTTAGCTTTTTATAGTCCTTGTGAGTATTTAAAAATTTTAAAAAGTGCTCAAGCACCTTTAACACAAATCAAGGATTCTGCAAGGATTTCATCATGTTCTTGTTGCAGTTATATGGAGGCATTTTCGAGCTGTCCCGAGCATATAACATCACAAACAGCATGGTATGCTATTTGTCAAAACAGTTTTTATCTTGTACTTATCATGCATAAAAACAAATAAATAAGTTAGAGAGACAATTGTGCAATACATTCCTAACACAAGCTACCTTTGATATACAGTAAACGGTGATCTATGAGCTGTATTGGGATTTTACTTAACTAGTGTATTAAATGTTAACACAAGACTGTTCTCTAAAAAAGTAACCAAGGATTCTCCTTTGGTGTACGGAGTTCTCCCCTATATATAATTATATATATATATATTATATATATATATATATATATATATATATATATATATATATATCTGACGAGATCTACAAAATCATTTTTAGTAACAAGACTTCGTGTGTGTATATTATATAAAAAGTTACACCACTGATGAAGATCCTTAATCCTAAATCGTTTTACATATCCAGATAGACCTACAACAAAACGTTTTGTCAACATGTCATAAAATATATTTAGTATAATAGCATAACACATTAACACATACACACACACACACACACACACACACACACACACAATATATATATATAATATCAATATATCTATATATATATATATATATATATATATAATCATATAAAGATTAATATACATAGTAGATTTTAATTATCTTGTCTTTTTCTAATCATAAAAAATAATTAACATTTGTCTTTTTCATTTACAATGCTATTCTGGAAAGATGACCAGTACTAGACAGCAGTAATTTAATTAAAACTGCTGTATTGCTCTATCTATCTATCTATCTATCTATCTATCTATCTATCTATCTATCTATCTATCTATCTATCTATCTATCTATCTATCTATCTATCTCTATACATAGATACTGTTTTAGATACTTTGATGCATTTCTCTTAAGTCTGTGTTCATTAGTAGCTTTTTTGCATTTTCATTTGCAGGTAAACTGTGGCATTAGGGGCTTATCGAGCACTGTATTCTGCAATTTCAATGCTGACTTTGGATTTTCATTAATTTTAAAAAATCTTTTGCTAAATTGCATTGCCTTTTACGTTTTACATCGTTTTGTGCATGGAAAACATTTTTATTTCATTTTGCTGTTGGGTCAGTAATGGGGAATTTTACATACTGCTACAATATGTACCAGCTTTAAACGTATGTACGGTATTACAGTCCACATGTCGTCTCTTTTGACAAGTGATATTTTCAGAATCATATCGTTCTGAATTCAAATACTACTTCTGTTGAATATATAGTACTGTACCAACAAAACCAACTGCAGTACATCTAAATTAAAGCTTACTATTTTAAAACACAGTCCTTTCAGTTATGTGTTTTTGACATTGAATCTTTTTTGAAATGGGCCAGAATGAAATAATCAGATGTGTGTCACACGCATTTAATCGTCACTGAAGTCAAAATGTTATAGGGTCGGTTATGTGAGTGCTGACTGTATATATGAATCAGTCCTTAGAAATGCTGGCATGTGATTGGTTAAAACCTCATCACATAACCAACAATAGATCTAACTATTGCCCCTGTGATGCTGCTTGAGGTCTACAGCTTTTTAACAAACTCCCTCAAAATTACATCGTCATGCAAAGCGTCCTTTCTCTCTTCACACAACAAAGCAAAATGGCAGACAAACCCTCATCTCGATCTTCTGGATAGTGATTTTGTGACACAACAGAAAATTAGTTACAAAATATACTACAAAACAAAGATGCTGCAAACACTAAAATCATCATTAAAACTTTGCTTTCAGCATTTTCTGACTTCTTAAAATTCAGACTCAACGATGTATATAAATCCAACGTTCACAAACTCAACGGATTCCTTCGAGAATTCTATGCCACGGTGATAAAGTTAGACAGACAGTTCTATAAAAATGTTTAATGTACTATTTAAAATTACATCTTATTAATTATCAGCGAGAACTGCCAGAGACACTCTATACAGCAATGATGTGTGTCTATACAGCAATTTATGTGTTTTCAGGGTATTGGCACAGCAAAAGTAAATCAGCCAAAAGCACCACTTCACTTTTAATTTGTAGTTCCTAACACTCTTAGGTGAAATATATATAAAAAAAGTCAATCAATACCTGTCATACAGTAAGAGAAATAAGTCAGCAATGTAATGTAAAAATGTCCTTCTCCTTTTTCTCCCGTTTTTTTTTTTGCAGATTTTTGCAGACCCCAGGCACTTTTATCCACGCATATGTATATAACAGGACATCTGAGTTTAATGACAATTCACCTGTTTTGTCAATATGGAAATATACTAGGGAACAGAAATGGAACATTTTCATGCAAAAATATAATGTTTTTTATAAAATATAAATATTAAAAAGTTGTAGCATGCATTTGAAACTATAACCTTCAGCTTGCAAGAGTGTTGTGTTACTGTCAGTGCTACACGATTAGTTGAGAAAACAAGCACTCTTGAAAATAAATTTTTATATAGCACCTTACATAGTAGGCCGCCATCACAAAGTGCTTTACATAGGTAGGCTATGAACTGTTCATTATATGTAGAATCACTTACAATAGGACATTGATTTAACATCTCATCTGCAGGATGGAGCACAAAGAGGTTAAGTGATTGCTTAGGGTCACACAGTGAGTCAATCAATGACAGGGGTGGGATGTGAACCATTTACCTTCTAGTTAAAAGCCCTGGACTTTCACCACTGGGGCACACTGCCTCCTTGATTCAGAGCTTGGTCTCTGAAACCAAAATGTTGGTTTCCTGTCAGTGTAACGCTCATTGTAGTCCCTTTTGGCACAAGGAAGTACGGTTCCTCTCGATACTTGTTGATGAGAGTAACGCTGTTTGTGGTCCCCACTGGACAAAAAGGAATGTTAATGTCTGTTAATTAGCTATGCTGAAGGATAGTCTATATATTTGGTAAAAGTAAAACATAAATACATAAATAAATATTGAAATAAATGAATATATAAATCAATACATAGACATATATTTCTTTATGTATCTTGATATTTATTTTTCATTATCGGGTATAAACACTGCTATTTAATACTGTATGAAACGAAAATAAATGCTTTGTTCAAATTGTTTTAGGTTTGGTGGCTGTATGGACCCCAGGCATACTTGTACGGATGGGCCAGATCTTCTCATGGTAACAGTTAGCTTCAAAGGCTTGTTAGAAAGTACTGAATTAGAGCTTTCCAATGCTGTATTGTATGTCCTGAACAGATGTTTCTAAGTGAAAGTACAGCAAACTGAAACTAAGGCTTGAGTTATGTGACATGAGTCAGCTCCTAAGTTTTGTTTGTTGCCTATTACTCGGTCTCTTCAACAGACAGAGTTTTGATTTCAATGTCATTTAAAAGAGCAGGCTTCGCACTTTCCATTGATGTCAGATATGCCCATACGCATACTTTCTACCACCTCCTCATTCAGTGCTCCATTGCTGTGACGCACAGCAAATTGGTAGGTCTGTTCAATCAATCAATATTTATTTCATATAGCACCTTTCATAGTGGCCCACCATCACAAAGCGCTTTAGAAGATAGTGAGGAGCAATGCATAATAGATTAAATACAGAGAAATACAGGGCATAGTACATTAAATACAACAGTAAAAAAATACATGAAATAAAAGGGTAGGATGTGAATTCTAAACATTGTGGATGCGTGTGTCATACAGAATCATATGAATAAGATGGAGTGAAAAACCTGAAATAGAAATTTAAACAACAGCTAATAACAGATACCAGGCTGTGGCAAAGTGGTTACCAGTGTGCAGGTGCAGGTGATCAGTAAACAGACAGACAGTTATAATCCAGGTGCAATGTTGTTTAATGCTTTGTAATCCAATTGCCTGATGGCATAACAACAGTAAATAATAAACAATGTTAACAGTCAATACAGCGGCGTGTATTGCTCTGTTTAAATCCAAGGTTGGTTCCCAAATAATAAACAGTCCCGTTCACCCACACGTAACACAGACACAAACACAGTGCGTGCTCCAGTGCTCCTAGTGAATGTACAGTACTTGATGAAACAAAGTGCAGTGATGTTGTCCGGGTTTAGTGCTTTCCTTTGGCGACAGCTCTGGATTGTGCTACCTGTCTAAACAATAACAAACAGTGTTTTTAGACAAAACAAAACAAACAAAACACTCACAATAACAGTAGCGGTTTCTCCTTTTGGTTAAAAATGTAACCATTCACAAAGGAACAGATCACCTTACCACGTCCCCTTAATATACTGTCAACCATGACCCCTTGGTTAATGAGCGCACCCACTCGTCTAATCCATGGGTGCCACACCATTAACCTTCTGGGTCAACGATTTAGTGTATGTAAGCTCCGTCCCCTCTCTAGATGGCCAACTTCCGTTTTGTTGAAGCACTGTAAATAATAAACACACAGGTACCATCCTGTTTAAGCTGCATTCCTGGAAGTTCGACTTTCTTTTATGCTAGAGGACAGTGTAAAAGTCCAGCAGGGAAAAGTGACAAACACACCAAACGTTTCCAGAGTTGTATATATATATATATATATATATATATATATATATATATATATATATATATATATATACACACACACACACACACACACACACACACACACACACACACACACACACACCCACACACAGCCAAACCTGTTTACAATGTACCTGGGATATAACATACACATTGATATAAAGAACCAGTATCATAGAACTGAATAATATCGTATTAAATCCTGTTTAAATTCTCCCTTTAGCATGTACTCTGATAGTGCATACTTCCTGTTATCACACATGCACCGCAATGGCACACAACAGTCTGTGCTGCGCATATTGCGCACTTGTAGGCCAACTTCCTACTGTTTGAACTTGACGTCGCATCCAGATTGCCATAATGAAACTGGGTTAGTTTAACGCAGCTGTTGTTGAAAAAAAATACTTCGCTGGATGACTGTATCCCAGAAACCACTGTATTGTATACACACTCTTCTTTCTTTTTTTCCCCCTCGTAAATGTTGTTGTTTATTTTCATTGAACACAGGAGCAGAACGGAGGAGCTACGAGAAAGTGTCTAAGTAATCAAAAGGGGAATAATTCGTATAGGGGAAAAAAATGCCCACGACATAGTAAATAAATGATATGGACATTTGCACAGTGGGAAAATCTGGAGTGGATAAGAGTTCTTTAATTTAATTAAAAGTTGAAATAAATACCTTTAACTTGCTAATATGTCATGTGATCTGAGATGATTTAAAAAGTATTTTGGACACATCTGAAGTTTTATGTACTACAGTACATCAGAAAGACACTGGGAAAAAATGGGTTTCATGGCAGAGTAGCAAGGCAGAAACCACTGCTCATTAAGAAGAACACAAATGCTCATCTCAAGTTTGCTAAAAAGCACCTGGATGATCCTCAAGAGTTCTGGAACAATGTTCTATGGACAGATGAGTCGAAAATGAAACTTTTTGGCCAACATGGGCCCGTTATGTCTGGCAAAAACAATTTTTACTATACTATACTTACTATTCTTAGAGGTGACCTGCTCACGGGGATGGATTTGCATCTTGGCTTTATTGCCCACAACATCTTGTAAAAGTTTTGGTTTTTAGTCAGCAAATTTGGAGAATGGGTGAATCCTCACTCCTCCTTATCAGCTGGCAAGTTTAGCATTTTTTTTTTTTTTACTATTGTCTTTAATGATTATTGTTCTGTTTTTTTTTTTTTTTTTTTCTGTGCTGGGATGACCAAGTTTATACTTTGGAACATATTGTTTCTCCGTATGTCTCTTACACTGTTAGAAAAAGTGCTTTGCTTCCTGGAGAGAGATGGGTTGCCTGCCTTGGTATTTAAACCACCTTAATGTGTGATCTAGTAGTTGTGTCTAGGAATCTGCATGGTCTGAATATCCCTGCAGAAAGAACTAAATTCCTTAATTTCTTACATAGCAAGAAAGTTGATATAGCACTTTTACAAGAATCACATTTTAGATCCTCTGATGTCAACAGAATTCAGAATAATGAATTCTTGAAAGTTGTGTTGTAAATCAAATCATTGTAAATCGAAGCACATTTTCCCATAGGAACAATGTTATAAATTGAGGTTACGTTCCTGGGTCTTCAGCCAGATGTTATAGTGACCTGTTATATTGTACTCATGCAAATATTTGTTTAACTCTTTACACTCAGCCCGGTGATTACGTGTATATTACTGAGACTTCTACCTGGCTTGTTTAAACGTACAGACTCGGGGCTTTCCAATGACGTATTCAGAGTGTGTATGTGGTACTCCTAGCAGGAAATACGATGAAGTTAAGACCCTCATCGTGTGACAGAGTTCACAGCTTAGGTTTCATTTTAAGTCAATTGCTGTTCTTATCAGGCATTGTTAAGGACAAATAAATTCTAAAAAAAAAAAACACTTACGTGCATTAAAAAAAAAAAAATGCTAGACTAAGTCAGGGCGACCACGGTAGATACTGCGGTTCGGACACCGAGCATGCGCACATGACACTCGTGTCTCGCCGTGTCGTAAATGCCGTATCGATATCGCAAAGTTGAAGCAGGGTAATAATGCAAAAGAGTCAAAAGTGCCATGCGTCGTAAATCGAAGCGTCGTAAGTCGAGGATCGCCTGTAAAGTGTTGGCTAACTCCTGTGCATCTACTAAGTCTAAGGGAGTTTTAATTCTGGTTAATAGGAAGCTAAAAGATTAATATTCATGGAACAGGTACTGATGAGGACGGAAGCTTTACTTATGTTCTGTGTGAATTTAATAACTCTAAGCTCTGCTTTGTATCAGTATATGCACCCAATTCTTTTGTCTTTGTTTCTCCAGATATCTTTGTTTGTTCTGGACACTGATATTTTACAGGTTTTAATTTCAGACCATGCCTCAATATTATATTCTTTTAGCCTTGCACACAAATTGTCTCATGCTAATAGATGGCAATTTAATACTTATTTATTATAGAATGAGGAGTTCCTTAAACAGTTGTGTTCTGGTCTGACTGAATTTATCCAGTTGAATTCCAACTCGACTGACAATCCACAAATATTGTGAGAAGTAAGTAAATGTTTTAGAAGAGGCAACTGTACAGCATTTGCTTCACACTTAAATTCTTCTTGTAGCAGATAAACAGTTCAATTAGAGGAAGAAATACTAAATACTGAAAAAGAGCAGAAAAACAAATATTTGACAGAGTTAGAGAATTAATAATTTTGAAAAATAAATTGAATGATTTGACCTCAGAGCAGAATTCTTGTTACAGAAAAGCAAACAATTATACTTTGAAAATGCATATCGGACTAGTAGGCTTTTAGCCTTTAGACTTAAGAATAATGAATGTTTAGCGTGCATAAGTGCAATAAGAACTTCTAATGGTGTCTTGACATCTGATCCTGAAGAGACTAATGGTGTTTTTAAGGACTATTATTCTGCTTTGTATACATCTGATAAGAAATCCAGCACAGACAGGGTTAAAGAGTTTCTGGATAACCTCAAGTTACAAGAGTGAACAGTTGGAGACTCCACTAACTCTAGAGGAGCTGGAACATGCTGTATGCTCTAGCAAAAAGTCTCCTGGTTTGGATGGTTTGCCTCCAGAGCTATTATTGACAATATGGGATTTGGTGTGGCCATTATTATTAAAATCTATTAATGATGCTATAGATATGGGTTTTTGTCATAGAGACCAAAATATATCCTTAATCTCTTTATTACTGTAAAAGGAAAAGACCCCCTTGATTACTCAAGCTGTGGACCTGTCTCATTAATTAATTCGGACTATAAATTGTATGCAAAGGCTCCCGGTCTTGAGGCTTGAACCATGCACAATTGATGCTAAAAAGGCTTTTGACTGCCTTGAATGGTCCTTTTTGTGGTTAGTTTTAGAAAAGATTGGCTTTGGTTCATTATTTATTAAAATGATTGGTACTTTATACAATACTCCTACATAATCTGTACAAACTGGCTTATATAGGTCCTCACCTTTTATTTTAGAAGAGGCACCCTTATTATTTGCTTTATCGTTAGAACCTCTGGCCCAAGCTATAAGACAAAGCTCAGATATTACTCCCATTAGTATTAACGATTCTAAACATCATATCTCATTATATGCAGACGACATCCTGCTATTTATTTCTGATATCTCTAAATCCATCCCAGAGGCTGTGGATTTGTTTACGGAATATGGGAATTTATCAGGGTACACGATGAACTGGAATAAGTCTATTCTTATGCCTCTAAATTTAAAAGCTAAGAATCTCTCCTTACCCCAAATTCTCCCAATTCAATGCAATGTTAACGTCTTCACTTACTTGGGTATTAAAATCCGACCCATGCTTAATCAGATTAGTAAAGATAGTTTTGTACATGTATTTAAAAAAATTGAAAATGATTTAGAGAGGTGGACACCCTTACTTCTATCCTTACACAGTCAGATTTCAATGGTTAAGATGAATATCCTGCCCGGCATTAACTTCTTAATATTCATGTTGCCTCTTTCTCCACCAATTAATTACTTCAAACAGGTTGATGCCATAATTTCTAAATTTATCTGGAGAGGCAGACGAACAAGAATTCATTTACAGTGTCCCAAAGGGGTTGGTGGTATGGCTGTTCCTAATTTTAAACTGTTTTACTGGGCCTTTCAGTTAAGGGCCTTTCAGATTTGATTGAACCCAGAATCTTTGGTGCCTTGGCGTAAAATTGAAGCCTCACTGGCTTCACCACTGAGGCTTCAAAAGATTCTCTTTTCAGGACAAAAGTCTAAGGCTTTTAATCTTACAGCAGGTTCTATTATAGGTAATTCTTTAAAGATCTGGAAAATGGTTGAAAAAAATGAGTTTTTTTCTAAATTTAACAGCTGCTCTCCGATTTAGAATGATCCCTTGTTAATGACTGGGGGCAACCATATTCACTTTAAATGACATTTTTAATGATACAGGCCTATGCAGTGTCCAGGACCTTAAGGACATCTACTCTCTCCCTAGATCATCCTACTGTGAAAAGTGTTGAATTTAAATCAAGGGAAGTAATGTTAAAACTGTACAATGCACTTGTAAGAACTCATCTTGAATATTGTGTGCAGTTCTGGTCACCTCGCTATAAAAAAGATATTGCTGCTCTAGAAAGAGTGCAAAGAAGAGCGACCAGAATTATTCCGGGCTTAAAAGGCATGTCATATGCAGACAGGCTAAAAGAATTGAATCTGTTCAGTCTTGAACAAAGAAGACTACGTGGCGACCTAATTCATGCATTCAAAATTCTAAAAGGTATTGACAGTGTCGACCCAAGGGACTTTTTCAGCCTGAAAAAAGAAACAAGGACCAGGGGTCACAAATGGAGTTTAGAAAAAGGGGCATTCAGAACAGAAAATAGGAGACACTTTTTTACACAGAGAATTGTGAGGGTCTGGAATCAACTCCCCAGTAATGTTGTTGAAGCTGACACCCTGGGATCCTTCAAGAAGCTGCTTGATGAGATTTTGGGATCAATAAGCTACTAACAACCAAACGAGCAAGATGGGCCGAATGGCCTCCTCTCGTTTGTAAACTTTCTTATGTTCTTATGTTCTTACTTTATGTACTTGCGGCTCCGTTCGGCTGTCCGTGCTTGTGGAATACCACTGGACACTGTGTTACCTTCCCATCCAATTATAGAGTGGTGTTCTTTGACCAAATGGTTAATGTCTTCTCTATATGAGCATTTATAAAACATAATTTAAAACCTCTGACAGTCTTATCTATTTGGGATGGAGAACTCTGTAAATATGGAGTCTTAATTGGGATAGAGGGTGGGGAAATATTTTTATCTCTTCAAAAAATTTAGCACACCAAATAATTCATTTTAAACTTATACATAGAGTTTGCACCACTCCACTCAAGCATTTTAAAATGAAAATATCAACAGACCCTTTTGTGTTATTTGTAAAAATGGTGAAATGGGTACTATATTACATATGTTTTGGGAGTGCTCAGCAGTGTGCAGTTTTTGGGAATGTGTGGCTATTACTGTTTCTAAATTATTGAAGACTGAAATTAAACCAACACCAACTTTATTTTTATTAAATGATCATTCCAAACTCTGTCTATCATTAGTTAATTGTAGCCTCCTTTTAGCTGCTCTCACTGCTGCAAAGAAAACTATTCTACAGTCCTGGTTCAATCCTGACCTTCCATTATATCATACCTGGTAATTACATCTCCAGTCCATCACACGTTTAGAAAGATCTACAGCCATGCTGCATGGAGCCAAGCACAAATCTGTCACCATGGTCTTAAATTGTCACAGCTGTGAGAGACTTACTTTAATTCTGTAGGTTTTTTTTTTTCTCTCTCACTGTCCCAGCCAGCATTGTAAATAGTTTGTTATTACTATTATGTTGAATAGTATTGTTTTGAATTGTCTAAAAACAAACAAAAAAAAATGTTAAAAAAATAAATGCTAATCACAATGATCCATATGATAGGAAGGAAGCAAGTTTTCTTCCAGGACAACCTTGTACTTGGCTTAATTCATGCCAAAGCTGCCCAATTCCAGCCTTGCTGAAGCACCCCCAAATCATCACCTATCCTCCAACACATTTCACAGTGGGTGCGAGACACTGTGGTTTGTATGCCTCTCCAAGTCTCCGTCTAACCATTAGATGACCAGGTGTTGGGCAAAGCTGAAAACTGGAGTCATCCAGGGGTGCTTCAGCAAGGTTGGAATTGGGCAGATTTGTCTTTGTGAAGGGCGCATGAATCAAGCCAAGTACAAGGTTGTCCTGGAAGAAAACTTGCTTCCTTCTGCTCTGACAATGTTCCCCAACTCTGAGGATTGGTTTTTCCAGCAGGACAATGCTCCATGCCACACAGCCAGGTCAATCAAGGTGTGGATGGAGGACCACCAGATCAAGACCCTGTCTCCAGACCTGAACCCCATTGAAAACCTCTGAAATGTGATCAAGAGGAAGATGGATGGTCACAAGCCATCAAACAAAGCCGAGCTGCTTGAATTTTTGCACCAGGAGTGGCATAAGGTCACCCAACATCAATGTGAAAGACTGGTGGAGAGCATGCCAAGACGCATGAAAGCTGTGCTTGAAAATCAGGGTTATTCCACCAAATATTGATTTCTGAACTCTTCCTAAGTTAAAACATTAGTATTGTGTTGTTTAAAAATGAATATGAACTTATTTTCTTTGCATTATTCAAGGTCTGACAACATTGCATCTTTTTTGTTATTTTGACGTTGTCATTTTCTGCAAATAAATGCTCTAAATGACAATATTTTTATTTGGAATTTGGGAGAAATGTTGTCAGTAGTTTATAGAATAAAACAAAAATGTTCATTTTACCCAAACTCATACCTATAAATAGTAAAACCAGAGAAACTGATAATTTTGCAGTGGTCTCTTAATTTTTTCCAGAGCTATATATATATATATATATATATATATATATATAGAGAGAGAGAGAGAGAGAGAGAGAGAGAGAGAGAGAGAGAGACCTGGTGTTACAATATTGTGTGATCAGGAGTTTTGTAGGCTTCAAGTTTAAAGTATGGTACATGGGGACCAGAGAGCAGTGAGTCATTATTCTATATTTAACTTAAATATCGGCATTATTTATCTGATGCACTAATGTATCATATCCCGGATGCACTAATCCAAACTTATTGTATTAAGCAATATATTTGGATTTGATGCTGTACAGTATTAAAAGCCTGTTGGAGTTTTTTAATTGCCAGAGCACTATAAAGCAATGTATTATCTATATATAGGTGACATTGGTCCCACCAGATACTGGCATACTCCATCAATGGACAATGAAAACAGTGTCGGCCCCAGGAGAGAGCCCTGTGCTACATCCTTTGTTATCTCTAAATCAGAATAGAACCTCCCTCCTCCCTTAACCTGTTGTTGTGTTATCTCTAAATCAGAATAGAACCTCCCTCCTCCCTTAACCTGTTGTTGTCTAACTACAAAACCATTCACTATCTTTATCAGACAGAACCAATAACCCCAGCTTGTCACATACTAATATGTAGTCCATGTTATCAAATGACTTGGGCAGATCAATAAATACTGCAGCTGCCACTTGCTTCTTTGCCTTTATTTTCCAAGGTCTTATCCACTGTAGCAAAGGTACAAAAAAGCAAGCAAATAAAATTTTAGCTTCATAGAATAACACAATAATAGAGTGGCACACAAGCAAAATGTTAACAACATACAAGCAAAGAGATGGTGACATAAAAAGAAACCATTAACACCACACAAACAAAAAAATTCTGCCCCTCTACGTCAGGCCAATTTGGTGAGGTGAGAGAAGCCTGTAGATCCGTGGGTGTTATTCTAGGGTCCTTTGTGACTTCCTGTTTGATTTTACGCCTTATTCTTGGAGAGATTTTGGCAAGATGGCCACTCCTGGGAAGATTCACTACTGTGCCAGACGTTCTCCATTTTGGACAATATGTATGCTCAAATTGGTGGTAGTCACATTCCAGAAGCCAAGCGTTCTCCTCCCACTACCCATTTTGATGCCTTAATAATTACTTACGTTGCCATGGTAAAAGTCAGTTGAGAAATGGTACATCCTGGCATTATTCCAACTTCTAGGCATCTGACTGTGGTTTTGTGGAGCAGGGCTGGTCTCTGTTCTCCAAGATCGGTAGCCTGTCCACCTCTGCTCTGGATTGCTCAGTGTAAAAGTAATTCCGGCTTTAGGCCCTCAGAACATCTGTGCCATTTAGAGACTCGTTGCGATTTGGAGAAAAAACATAATTGGACATTCCAAATTGGGGGAAAATAAATAAAAATCTGCTTAAATTAAATTCAAACATTCAGAAACTTTGGAAATAGCAATCCTAGTACTATCCAATGCTATTCTGAAATATTATTATTATTATTATTATTATTATACACAGTATAATAACCATGTTAAGTCCCCCATGTAATGTTTTTTTCAGCGTGCTAATCATTTTTAGTGTGGAGAATAGTTGTTTTATTGGTATGTGCTCTTTATGAAGCATTTAGGTGTATTTGCAGTTGTTGTCGTGTAAAGGCACATTAGGTGTATGCAGTATAAGCAATACAAATGATATTGCGTACAAATACTTTTTTTACTGAAACATATCTTACACACAATACAGAAAGATTTTTGATATGGTTACATAACATTCTTAGTTTTTCTAATGATTGCGTATTCAGTAAGAACTTTATGTTGCATGCAGAGGTGCTAGATTTTAAACAAATTACTGCTCGAGCTGTCAGGGTGGTGATAAGCGGCTTTCTGAGGTAAAACTATGTTCTACTACAAAGCTAAGTTGATGCAGTTATTACAAAAGTATATATAACAAGAAGTATTAAAGTGTTTGAAAATATGTGTGGTGAATAGTATACCGGTTTCCAGATTAAAACACTGGGCTGATTGTCTAGCTTTACTTGTTCATTGTTTTCATTAGTTAAATCCTTTACATTTGGAAATGGTCTCATATTAGAAAAGTGTTAAGGGATAGATTTTCTTTTCCCCGTTAGCTACACTGGTACCTCAGCAGAATGTATTTTACAACAAAAAAAGAAAAATGCACAAGTTGCCCTCTATTACCAGACACAATTGTTTTGTGACATTTTCAACAGAGATGCAGAATCAC
The DNA here is from genome assembly GCF_017654505.1 of Polyodon spathula. Lineage (NCBI taxonomy): Eukaryota > Metazoa > Chordata > Actinopteri > Acipenseriformes > Polyodontidae > Polyodon > Polyodon spathula. Next base: position 3,512,082 of record NC_054535.1, read on the forward strand.
ATTGTAAGTGCTGTTCAGACTACATTTAACAGAATTACTTTGTAACTGCAGCTTAACACCAACACAACTAAAGCAGTAAAACACATTGCAACTGCAGTATAACAGTAGCTTGTAATATAATCACATTGCAACTGCAGTTTAACAGTAGCCTATGATAGAATCACATTGTAACTAGAGATTAACACCTGACTACAATAGAATGACATTGTAACCGCAGTTTAACACTAGACAGTAATAAAATAACATTGCTATTTCACCAGAATGTAATAATCATTGTAACTGCAGTGCAACACAACAATGTAGTAAAATCCCATTGGATCAGCAATCTAACTTCCACTGCAGTGCAGTCCAATTGTTCCTGCAGCTTAACAATAAACTGCAGGAACAATAACTGGCATATTGAACTGCAGGACAATCACACTGTAACTGCAGTTTAACATTACATTTAATAGAATCACTTAAAAAAAAAAAAAGATCTAACTTTAGTGAAGAATGAGCAATATGTTAAATCGTTGCGCTCAAGTGTAAAAAAAAAAAAAAAAAAACTAAACAAAACATATTTAGTTTCATGTTTATGAAGATTGCATTATAATTGCAGTAGTCATAAATGGAACTGAACATGTTTAACCATGGCTACAGCACCAGTGGACCATGATGATGGATGTCTCTTGTGTCATCTGGATAGAGTTGCATGTCCTGTGTATTACCTGATCTGTAGTTGCTTGTGTTCCTGGTTTCTTTGGCTGCTTGTGTTGGGGTGGGAATGGTGAGTTAGGGTTTAAAACACCATATTTCCTTGTTTTTGTGGCAATGAGTTCAACCCTAACTGCTGCATTAATGTGTTTTTGCAATATATATATATATATATATATATATATATATATATATATATATATATATATATATATATATATATATACACAGTACTGTGCAAAAGTTTTAGGCAGGTGTGAAAAAATGTAAAGTAAGAATGCTTTCAAAAATAGACATGTTAATAGATTATATTTATCAATTAACTAAATGCAAAGTGAGTGAACAGAAGAACAATCTACATCAAATCCATATTTGGTGTGACCACCCTTTGCCTTCAAAACAGCATCAATTCTTCTAGGTACACTTGCACAAAGTCAGGAATTTTGTAGGAATATAGTCAGGTGTATGATTAAACGATTATACCAAACAGGTGCTAATGATCATCAATTCAATATGTAGGTTGAAACACAATCATTAACTGAAACAGAAACAGCTGTGTAGGAGGAATAAAACTGGGTGAGGAACAGCCAAACTCAGCTAACAAGGTGAGGTTGCTGAAGACAGTTTACTGTCAAAAGTCATACACCATGGCAAGACTGAGCACAGCAAAAAGACACAAGGTAGTTATACTGCATCAGCAAGGTCTCTCCCAGGCAGAAATTTCAAGGCAGACAGGGGTTTCCAGATGTGCTGTCCAAGCTCTTTTGAAGAAGCACAAAGAAACGGGCAACGTTGAGGGCCGTAGATGCAGTGGTCGGCCAAGGAAACTTACTGCAGCAGATGAAAGACACATCATGCTTACTTCCCTTTGCAATCGGAAGATGTCCAGCAATGCCATCAGCTCAGAATTGGCAGAAAACAGTGGGACCCTGGTACACCCATCTACTGTCCGGAGAAGTCTGGTCAGAAGTGGCCTTCATGGAAGACTTGCGACCAAAAAGCCATACCTCCGATGCGGAAACAAGGCCAAGTGACTCAATTATGCACGAAAACACAGGAACTGGGGTGCAGAAAAATGGCAGCAGGTGCTCTGGACTGATGAGTCAAAATTTGAAATATTTGGCTGTAGCACAAGGCATTTTGTTCGCCGAAGGGCTGGAGAGTGGTACACGAATGAGTGTCTGCAGGCAACAGTGAAGCATGGTGGAGGTTACTTGCAAGTTTGGGGCTGCATTTCTGCAAATGGAGTTGGGGATTTGGTCAGAATTAATGGTCTCCTCAATGCTGAGAAGTACAGGCAGATACTTCTCCATCATGCAATACCATCAGGGAGGCATCTGATTGGCCCCAAATTTATTCTGCAGCATGACAACGACCCCAAACATACAACGAAAGTCATTAAGAACTATCTTCAGTGTAAAGAAGAAAAAGGAGTCCCGGAAGTGATGGTATGGCCCCCACAGAGCCCTAATCTCAACATCATTGAGTCTGTCTGGGATTACATGAAGAGGGAGATGCAACTGAGGCTGCCTAAATCCACAGAAGAACTGTGGTTAGTTCTCCAAGATGTTTGGGCCAACCTACCTGCCGAGTTCCTTCAAAAACTGTGTGCAAGTGTACCTAGAAGAATTGATGCTGTTTTGAAGGCAAAGGGTGGTCACACCAAATATTGATTTGATGTAGATTTTTCTTCTGTTCACTCACTTTGCATTTTGTTAATTGATAAATATAAATTATTAACATGTCCATTTTTGAAAGCATTCTTACTTTACAGCATTTTTTCACACCTGCCTAAAACTTTTGCACAGTACTGTATATATCTTCTTCTTGTTCTTCCTAGCGTTGTCCCGCTGGTGCAGGGTCCGCTCTTCGGATCTTTGAACGCCACTTCGCTCGGTCTTGCGCCTCGTTCGGGCGCAGGCTGCTGATTTTCATATCCGCATTGATCGTGTCCTGCCATCGCTGCTTCTGTCTTCCACGTGGGCGCTGGCCGTCGATCTCAAGATGGTAGGAGATGCTGGCGACGGTACCAGGTGCTGCTCGTTGGACGTGGCAGTACCACCGTAACCGTCTTTCCCGCATTTTTGCGTCAATAGGAGCGATGTCAAACTGCCTTCTGAGCATGTTGTTGCAGATTTGGTCAAGGAGGGAGATGCCCATTGTATACATATACAGTACTGTTTGTATATATATATATATATATATATATATATATATATATATATTATATATATAATTTTTAAAAAGAGTGAAAAGGGAGGGTGGAAAAATGTAATTTGCTATGGTGGCAAAAATCTTTGCTCCTGGCCCTGACTGTAGTTAATATTTCCTATTGGCGAATTAAGTTAACTATGCATTCCTGGAAGGCTTTAAATAAGGTGTGTTGTTACTTTAAATTAAACTCCAACTCAATAGATGCTGATCTTCCAGAAAATCTGGCTGCAGAGCTTAGCTATTCTTTTACAAGAGACTATTGCTTTGGACTTCCAGGTATGACTCCTCCATTAACACAGTTCAATCCAGGTTTTATGAGATGTAGGACAAGGCAACCATGTTATGCATCCTTGTGATGTGCTATTTCACTTGTTATGAGCATTGGCAGAAAAGTCATATTAGTGTGCTGCACAACACAATGAGATCAAAATAAAAATCTTTTGATCTGAGTGAAATAACTCTGATGCAATTACAAGCTTCACAGATAATTTAGGTTAAAGTTTATTGGTTTTGCTTAACAGCTGTTTTGTGATATTGCCTGTATTTCATAAATTAGTATTCAGGAACCATAATGTGCTGTGACACTACATTAAACACTTTGAGTCTGTACCCGATCTCAGTAAAATGGCTCACATCCACCCACACACAACCCGTTTGTCATCTTTATAATACAAATGATTATATGTGTAATTTGAGAAGCCAGGCAAAAATAGATCTATATTTTGAAGCTGTATTGTTTTAATAAACCAGATATAGTTCACAACAGCAATATTTCCATATGAACTCTGTATGGAACATTTTTCAAACTGTCATCACAAGTTATTCTTTTTTTTTTCTGCTTCTTTTACTTCAAATTTAAATTAACAAAACACTTTCTAGTCTTGGTAACCTATAGAAAATAACTTATTCTATCTATCTATCTATCTATCTATCTATCTATCTATCTATCTATCTATCTATCTCTGTCATTGGTGTTGTCTGTATGGATTGCGGTCTTCTGGTGTGGGGTGAGATACCCCACTCTATCTTTCCTAAGTTGCATTCACCGTCAATGGATATGTATTATTATTTATATATATATATATATATATATATATATTATATAGATATATATATATATATAATATATATATTATATATATATATTATAAAAAAATCGATTTTTTACATTTAGCTAAAGGAATGTTATTAATAAATGTATTTATTTTAATATTTAAAAACTACCGAATAGAGGGGGTTGAGTTATAGCCTTCACTCTATGGGGTCTATTTTACTGATCTAACCTAGGGGTGTCAAACTCAGCTCCTGGAGAGCCACAGTGTCATTTGGCTTTTGTTCCACCCGAGCTCTTTCACTTAATTGGTCTAATTATTTGATTAATTGGACAAATTTAACACTTCTCTCCAGGCCTCAAAATGTTTCATAGGCATTGTATCTTGAATCAAGTGCCTTTTTTATAATCAACAACTGTAAAAGACCTTGAAAAATATTAAATATGTTCAATTGAATAAATAATTAGATCAATTTATGCTGATTGAGATTTTAAGTTGGACTGACAAGCAGAAGATCCTGCAGCCCTCGAGGACTGGCATTTGATACCCCTGATAAACAGCGGCTGATTGAAATGCTACCTCAGTACAGCATAAAACCACCTTTTTTTGGTGGATCTCATTCCACTTTACAGGTATATTTGTTGTGTGTTGTAATAACTGGGTATACATTTTTTTTTTTTTTTTTTTTTTTTTTTTTTTTTTTTTAAAGTGTTTAAAACTGTTTATTCTAAACACAAATATACATTTATTGATTTGTGGAATTGTTGTAAGAAAAAAAACTGTGGTTTGTGATGCTGAACTGAGTTTTGCAACCTTAGATCAGGACACTGGAAAAAACCTGTGGGAACCAACACCACGAAAATGAAAAAAAAAAAAAAAAAAAAACACTTGTGTAAAAGAGACACAAAATAAAAGTAACATTGTTAAATATGTACGCAGAGGTGATTAAAGCAACTTTTTTTCATTCATTCTGCATCATATATTATACCCATACTCTAACATGGGTTCGCTTGTTTTGGGCTTTTTTTCCTCATGAGACACTGGCAGTGCCAATTTTAGGAACAAACTAATGCTGCAGTCTAGTCCATTTCATCATTATCTGCCACCTCCCTTTCAAGTGCCCACTACCTGTATTCACATAAGGACGTTGGCTGAAAAGCCTGGTTTACTCTAGTAAACAGCGAACAGAAACCCAAGATTTCCATTACATGAGAGTAGATATTGAACTTCATGCTGAGTTGAACTCGGCTCTCGCCAAGATAAGAACCAACTAAGACGTAACTTTGCAGTAAACTAATGTGGTCCATCTGCATTTCCATCCATTTGCGTTGTTTTCCATCTGATGATGTAGATATCCTTCTGTCTGGTGTCGATTGCTGAAGTGTAATGCTGGCTCCAGGGTTCAGCTCATTTTGCCTCCCCAGCGCATCAGCACACACAATGGCTGCGATCTGGCTCCAGGGATCAACCCAGTGTGGTCTCCCCAGCTCATAAGCATGACAACAGTCTGGATTGAGCTAAGTAGGGTACATCTCTGGGGTCTTCAAGTGGGCACCTTCCATCCTCTGTGTTTTGTTGACTAGCCCACAACACCTCAAGAGGGCTCAACAGTGATTCTGGCATCCCAGCATCACCCCCCTCCATCCCCCACTCAGCTGAGCCCAGCTTACTTCGCTGTACATCAGCGTTGGTTTCTTTCTACTGTACTTGAGATCCTCATCCAGAATCTTTCCGTCTCAACCACAGCCAGTTGCTGCTCCTTTCTGCTGATTCAGATAAGTTCTTCACTGTGCGACGCAACTCTTGGCCACTGAAACCGACATCTCTGAGAAACCGAGTTGTAGAGTGTGCCACAAATCCTTGACAACCCACTTCCACTAGGTAAACTCAGACTCTCCATCCTTGCTGTTCCGCTTCAGCAGCTATTGAGCATACCGAAGTTTCTTCCTCTCATACGCCTCATCCACAGCATCTTCCCATAGCACTGTTAACTCTACCAGATTAACAAGGTGTGCTGATCCAGACCACAAGACAATATCTGGTCGAAGTTTAGTGGTGGCAATCTCAGGTGGAAAAATAAGCCGTTGACCAACATCTGCCAGCATCTTCCAGTCTCTAGCAGCTTCCAGTTGTCCTGAGCAAGGTTTGGTTTTAACCTTTTCTTGGTGGTTTCTCTCCTGGACAGAGGAATATTGTCTTTTGTGTGTAATGCTTTGATGAAACTGGTGGCAATTTATTGATCAGGTTATGCTTGTCTTCCATTGCAGCACCTGGTCATGGCGCCAAGTAAACCGTCCTTGGTTAATACCAACATTACATCCTGTCAAAATGTGCCTTAATGTTGCAGATGATGAACACAAAGGACATGAGGGATCCTCACCCACCCAGAGGTTTAGGTTCTGTTGTGATGGGAGAACATCATATGCTGATCTGATGAGGAAACTGATCCTGCTCTGTTCCATTGTCCATTGGCCAGCCTGGGAAATGGCCTTTACACACCTGATCATCTCCTCCTACTTTTACTCCTCATTGACTACCAGCTTCCTCCATTGAACATGGGTTGAATTGTGTCATGTAGGAGCTGAACTGAGACCAAAACCTCCTTTTCCATGCTGAACTTGCCCCATAATATCTCCAATTCGAAGGGCAGCCTTAGCATCCTCTACAGCTTTCTTTGCCGTCCATTTTCTTCCAGTTTTCAACACAGGTGCTGCCTCCCTTACACATTTGTCACGTGAATCTATTAATGTCATTTCGAATTGGATTTTGGCGCACTCGGTTAGAGCAGAGATTGGTAGCTGCAGTATTGCTTTACCATAAAGTCCCACTCTGTTGAGGCAGCGTGGAACTCCCAATCATTTCCTAACGTATGAACTGGTTATAAAGCTTCCAGCTTCTCAACTGTTGTCAAGGAAACCTCAAACACAGTCAGTGGCCACAGCAGTCTTGGCAGTAGACCAAACTGAAAACACCAGAGTTTCAGTTTGCCCGGTAACATGCTGCTGTGTTATCCATGTATGCTCGAATTGGTGGTAGTCGCATTTCAGAAGCCAAGCGCTCTCCTCCCACTACCCATTTTGATGCCCTTATAATTACTTCCTTTGCCGTGGTAAAAGCCAGTGGAGAAATGGTACATCTGGCCAATATTCCAACTTCTAGGCATTGCCATGTTGTGCTGAATTCTGAAGTTGAAAAACTAAATTGCAAATCTCCAAAGTAGGCTTTCACTAAATTTGTTATTGTTATCAGTACGCTGAAAAAATCAAATTGCTGCCCAAATAAGTTAATGTAGCACTGAACCATATGCATTAGCCAAAGCCAGGAATGTCACATGGAGCTCCTTTGCTTTTTTGATGATTGAATTTGTTGCCAGATTACGCTGATGTGTTCTAAGCATCCTGAGAAACCTGGAATTCCTGCTTTTTGTACTGAAGTGACAATGAAGCAGTTCTTTAATAGGTAGGTTGACAATCTCTGAACAATAATGCTGAAGAAAATCTTGCCTTCTACGTTTAATAGGGAAATAGGACAAAACTGACGAATGCTTGTAGAATCCATTTCTTTTGGTATAAAGACTCCACCTGCTCGGCACCATGCTCTTGGTACAACCTGTTTATCCCATGCCACTTTCATCAATTTCCACATGATTCGTAGAACTCCAGAAGCACTCTTGTACACTCTGTATGGAACTCCATTAGGCCCTGGAGATGATGACGCCCTTGAGTTTTTCTCATCTTGCTCTACTTCTTTTCACTTAGGTGTACAGTCCTCCATTTGGTATTCTGGTGGATTGATAGGTGGGATATCTGAAGGAATTGACATAGGCTCCTGCCTTTTTCAATCTGTATGTGCTTCCTCCAAATATCTCTCCAGCTCAAACTTAGATGATTTTATTGTGCCATTTTTCTCACTGATGAATATCTTCTTTACAAATTTGAATGGATCTTTATAAAAGTTAGTTCTCGCACGCTGCTTCTTTTTGTAGCGTTTCCGTAGGCACTCAGCGCTGCACAATGTTGCAAGCTTATCTTTTATGACCCTTTGTAACAGATTGAGTCCCTCCTTCTGATTTTGTTCTGCTTTTTTCCATCGCTTCCTCAACTGCCTCCTTTCTCTAACTAAGCGTTCAATCTCCTGCTGCCGTCTAGACTTTCCAGGAATAGTTTGTACTTGATCCTTCCTTTTTTCAATTCCACACCTCTCGCTTCAATAAGCATAGATGATGTCCCCAAATTTATCCAGCTTCTTTAACTGTTCCATTTAACCTTTCCAAAGTAAAACAGAGATCTGTGTTTACTGTGTCCCACACAGTTTTCTCACGAGTTCTCGGCCATCTAACTCCAGACTTGTGCCCATTGAGGTTCTTTTCTCTCTTACATTGGTTCATCTAACCAGGTTTGCAAGGATCATTAGGTTCATTACTAGTTGTATCCATGCAAGTCCTCCTCATGCCTATGACAGGGGTGCTGATAGCCTGCGAACTGTGGTTTGCTTCCTGTGGCTGGATTTCATTCGACTGACTTGACTGACTTCGTAAGAAATACTGATCAATGCGAGGCCCTTGTTCCTTCTCCCTCAAGCATGTCCCTTCTCCCTCAAGCACTTCATTCTCCCTTGATGAATCTTCAAACCCCTGACTGTTGTTGCCTTGCTCCAGCCGCAGACACAAACCTGGAGTTCCATGTCTTTGCTAACTGCAGATCTTGAACTAGTCTTTTGTGAAGTAGTCTCCATTCTCATGTCTGTTTCCGCTCCTAAGTCATTAACCATGTTATCCAATGTTAAATCATCTTCCACCCCCACTCTCGCAGACTCTACATGTATTTTTCTCTTAAATTTCTTAGAAGACTTGAGCAGGTGTCTCCAGCATCCTGGTTACCTTTGAAAACGTAGAGCTGGATACTGACGACTAGGGTAGCTAACCCTTGCCAGCCCCAATGGGGTCTCTTTCCTCCTGTCAGCTGTCTCTCCATGCTGTCACGAGGTCTTTCCCTTGTTGCCAGCTGCATAATTAATAGCAGTCATTGGATGTATCCAGATCTTCAGGATTTCCATTACGTGAGAGTAGATGTTGAACTTCATGCTGATTTGAAAAAAGCATTTTACATGAGGCATTTTTTTTGTGTAAATGTCTCGATGGTTGATGCAGATGACTTATCTTGAAGACCACATGGTCCTGCTGCAGATGACGATGACTCATTGAAGCAAGTGGAGAAGATTACAGTTGTTGTCCAGGACCAGACAAGACCCTGATTTTGACACCCTGAAGCCATACGTGTATAAGGCAGCTTTCCTAAAGCATAAAGTGCAGACGCTAACATAGACACTTGATGGCTCAGAAGTGCTCAGTGAGTCAGTGGACTCTGAGATTGAAGTGAATGGAGACAGATTTAGCATTGTAGAAGCTCTACTTAGTGAGAAGGGTGCCATTCCAGTCGAGTTGCAATTTCCGTTCCATAGCCAGGGCAACCAGCGCTGCCTGGATTAACTTTAGAGAACTGGAAAGCTTTTCAAAGGAGGAAGACAGGAAGCTAGAAGAAAAATTCAGAAGGTCAGAAACTCCTGAAGTAAGATTACTATTAAGAGTGGCCAAAACTTCTCCTTAAACAAGGTGTTCTACATAGGCAGGTGATTAGGAATGAAGAACTATATGATCAGTTGGTAATTCCACAAAGTCACTAAGCTAGAGCTTTAGAAGGAGTGCATGATGAGATTAGACATCTTGGCATCGAGAGAACTTTTGATTTAGCTAGAGCATGCTTCTATTGGCTAAGGAGGACCCAGGATGTGGAACAAAAGTGCAAGGCTTGTGAGGGGTGCTTATTCAGAAAAGCAAGAGCAGAGAAGGCAGCAAAATTAGTTAACATAAAAGCTTATGCTCCAATCAAACTGGTATGCATTGATTTATCCCTAGAGCCTGGTTCTGAAGATATCTGGAACATTATAGTAATAACTGACCACTGCACGAAATATGCACAGACTGACAAAACTGTAGCCAATCTATTGTGAGAGAATGTAATTTGCCATAATGTATTTCCGAAGAGAGTTGATAGCAATCAAGGTGCAAATTGAGTCTGAACCCATGTCAGAGCTCTGTAAAATTTGTGGGACAAAGTCTAGAACGACACCTTATCATCCTGGAGGCAACTCGGTCGAAAGATTTAATAGAATCCTCCTTGACATGCTGGGCACTCTGTCAGAGAAGAAGGATAACTTGAGGAAGTAAGTCCACCCATTCATGCAGCACTTGCAGCGTCATTACTGGGGAATCTACTTTCTTCTTCATGTTCGGCAGGCAGTCAAGTTTTGGCATCAATCCTGAAATAGGAAATTCTGATGAAGAGGATTCAGCTCGGTCTGTAATTCTTTCCAGAAATCCAGTTGAACAGAACATTCATAGCTCTGACAGTAGATCTGTATTGGACCTAGAAGCTCCTGGGTTTGGTAGCTACTGGCCAATAATTGGCGTTGAAGTTTCTTCACTGCCTGTAGATGATGTAACTGTCGAATGGCTCATGTCCCAGTTGATGCCCTCCATGGCCTGATGAGCAGGCGCCAAGCTGGTGAGCCAGGGCTGTTGAGCAGACAGGTGAGTTGGTGATCCAGGGCTATTGAACAGGCAGATGAGCTGGTGATCCAGGGCTATTGAGCAGGCAGGTGAGCTGGTGATCCAGGGCTATTGAGCAAGCAGGTGAGCTGGTGATCCAGGGCTGTTGAGCAGGCAGGTGAGCTGGTGATCCAGGGCTGTTGAGCAGGCAGGTGAGTTGGTGATCCAGGGCTATTGAACAGGCAGATGAGCTGGTGATCCAGGGCTATTGAGCAAGCAGGTGAGCTGGTGATCCAGGGCTATTGAGCAGGCAGGTGAGCTGGTGAGCCAGGGCTATTGAGCAGGCAGGTGAGCTGGTGATCCAGGGCTATTGAGCAGGCAGGTGAGCTGGTGATCCAGGGCTTTTGAGCAAGCAGGTGAGCTGGTGATCCAGGGCTATTTAGCAGGCAGGTGAGCTGGTGATCCAGGGCTATTGAGCAAGCAGGTGAGCTGGTGAGCCAGGATACTGAGGAGGCAGGTGAGCTGGTGATCCAGGGCTATTGAGCGGGCAGGTGAGCTGGTGAGCCACGGCTATTGAGCAAGCAGGTGAGCCAGGGCTATTGAGCAAGCAGGTGAGCTGGTGATCCAGGGCTATTGAGCAGGCAGGTGAGCCAGGGCTATTGAGCAAGCAGGTGAGCTGGTGAGACAGGGCTATTAAGCAAGCAGTTGAGCTGGTGATCCAGGACTATTGAGCAAGCAGGTGAGCTGGTGATCCAGGGCTATTGAGCAAGCAGGTGAGCTAGTGAGACAGGGCTATTAAGCAAGCAGTTGAGCTGGTGATCCAGGACTATTGAGCAAGCAGGTGAGCTGGTGATCCAGTGCTATTGAGCAGGCAGGTGAGCCAGGTCTATTGAGCAGGCAGGTTAGCTGGTGATCCAGGGCAATTAAGTAGACAGGTGAGCTGGTGAGCCGGGGCTATTGAGCAGGCAGGTGAGCTGGTGAGCCAGGGCTATTGAGCAGGCAGGTGAGCTAGGGCTATTAAGCAAGCAGGTGAGCTGGTGAGACAGGGCTATTAAGCAAGCAGGTGAGCTGGTGATCCAGGGCTATTGAGCAAGCAGGTGAGCTGGTGAGACAGGACTATTGAGGAAGCAGGTGAGCTGGTGATCCAGGGCTATTGGGCAGGTAGGTGAGCTGGTGAGCCAGGGTGTTGTGCAAGCAGGTGAGCTCGTGATCCAGGGCTATTAATCAGGCAGGTGAGCTGCTGAGCCTGGGCTATTGAGCAGGCAGGTGAGCTGGTGAGACAGGGCTATTGAGCAAGCAGGTAGATGAGCTGGTGGGCCGGGGTGTTAAGCAGGTAGGTGAGCTGGTGAGCCAGGGGGGTTGAGCAGGCAGGTGAGCTGGTGAAACAGTCGGCTGCTGAGCAGAAGTCGATCTGATGAATCGGGGCAGCTGTTGATCAGACGGTTAACTGGTTATTCTCAGGGCGATGCCCTTGGCTTAAAATAAATATCAGTGTAACAGAACTTCAACCTAATCAAAATGATTGGAAGATATATGGGGGCCTTTAATATAAATATCCGCTACTCCAACAATGTACCATTTTGTAGCTGCTATTTTGATGTCATTTGGACATAAATTGCTGCCCAGACAACAGAGACACCTATCTCACTTTATAGAAGCATTAGGGAAAAGAATAAGTTATGCAAAAATAATTGAATGAAACATTTACATTAAGCTAAGTGCTGTTCAACCAGGTTACTATTTGAAATATTCACAATCTCAGTCCTTTTAAAGGTAACTAATGATATAATTAGGCCTCACATTACAAAGCCCTGGTGTCTTATCTTTGACCATTTTAGACCTCTGATCTTGTAGATTGTGACTCATTAGTGAATACACGTTATAGATTTGGCCTGCGTAAATAATCCATATGTTGTTTCTGCCTTTGACTCTCAGACAGATCGAAGAGGCTGTTTTTAGGTTATTTATTGAGTGCAATCAGACATTGAAATGCTAGGTTCAAAACATTTGGTTCTTGCTTGTTTTTTTGTTTTCTGTTTACCTTAATGAGTGATTGTGCTCTTTGCAATCAGTCATTTTCCACTAATTTGATTGTTTTGATTTGTAACTGGTTGGAATCTATGAATGGTCTTGCCTTTTGTCCAGGATATCTATCAAAAGTGTACTGTACAGTGTATCTCTATGGCTATTCAATACGCAAATCATTGCAACAGATTTCACATTAGTATTGAACAAATAGATATACAAAGTATGAATGTATTTAATAAACATTCTCAGCAATGGAGGTCTCTTATCAACAATGGCTACTAAATATCCATCTTGCTATGAATCCCCATTGCATGTGCCTCTCTATAGAAGATTTTGAAGGGACTGGTTTGCAGACACTACTTTCTGCCATGAATGTTAATCTTGGTGCGTGTAAGACTGTGTCTCTCAGTGTTTTCTGCTGTACCAATAATGAATGGAGTTACCCTGTGCGCCTTGCAAAGCTATACACCAGAGTGACATGGAAGGGGAGGGTGTTCATTCTTCATTTTAAAAATATATTTATCAAAAATAAACCAAAGCATTTATTTTTAAACAGACCTCTTTAAATAAGTGAGGGAAGGCTTTATAACTAAATACTTGGTTAATACTGAGGAAAGTGGAGGAAAGATCAAACTTTAAAACCCATTGTGTACTCTATTTACACAATAGGCTTTTTAAAATGATTTTATGCATAATGTTTAAAGTGGCAGAGTTGTGTAGAAAAGTTTGAATGTACAGTAGTTTAAACATTAAGTTATATTTTATGTTCTGTAAGTAGTTCTAGTACTTCCAGACAGTACAATGGATTGTGATGTCATATTATTGAGACAAAGTGACCTGGAATGAGAAGACATCATCACAGTGTCATTTTTCATACCTGATGTCTACAGATGACCTACTGTAATTAGATATATAACATTATATATATATATATATATATATATATATATATATTTTTTTTTTTTTTTTAAGTACCCCATTTAGAATGTCCAGTTATGTTCCCTCAGCACAGAAATTCTCCCACAACAGCACAGAGAACTAAAGGTCAGTGGACATGACCAAGTCAGTTGCTTCTTTAAATAATGTTTATTTTTACATAGCCTTTCATAGCGGACCACCATCACAAAGCGCTTTACAAGATACGAGACTAGGGTTTGTGAACTATGCATCAGCTGCAGAGTCACTTACATGAACGTTTCACCTGAAAGACAATGCACAAGGAAGTTAAGTGATTTGCTCAGGGTCACACAATGAGTCAATGGCTGAGCTGGGATTTGAACTGAGTACTACCTGCTTACAAGCCCATTTCTTTAACTACTGGACCACACTTTCCACCCAGGAACTAAAGAGGGGATAGCTGTGAGGTAGAGTGCTCTAGAGGACAGCCCTGCAGGTGTCTGCATGAGCTTACTACAATTGTGGCCAGTAGAGTCTTCAGTAGCATATTTCCATAACCCAATAATAATGATAATAATAATAATATTAATAATAATAATAAATATACCCAATTCCCATTTCTGTTTTTTTTAACATGAAAGACACCTTAATAGCCTCTTCCTGCTTCTCCCGAGAATCCTCAAACTCTTTGTGAAATTGTAAAAGTGTAAATAGCGGTACATGTTAGGTATAATGGCCCACACACTTTAGAAATATCTAATGTAAAACAAAGTGGTATTTTATCTATCACTGCCCCCATTCCCTGTCTCACCTACATGAGTATGTGGTATGAGTCATAGGTACTGCAGCCGTTTCTATGTTTTAAGTGACTCTCCCTAGTCAGAATGGAAAGGAAATAAGCATGAATGATGCTAATAGAAATTATACAGAAGTGCAGGTGTGAACGCCATAATTAAATACTCTACATGGATGCTAATATAAAAATCCTATTGAAATTATCTTAGAGTGCCCCCTGTGGTATTCAAAGAGTGAAGGGCTTACTTTTCAATTCAACACTGAAACTGGGCCAGACATTGAACTATTAAAAAAAAAAAAAATTGGATGGTTTCATAGACCGTGATAAGATGAAATCTTGTGGTAGTTCTTGTAATTCATTTTTAACCAGATCTACTTGTCAGCAAAAATGTTGCACTAGACAAACTTTATATATTGTAAGGTGTTCTAAGGTGTGAGTATCATATCCTGCACTGCCAGATGTACATAACCCTTGGATGATTCTTTGTGCTCTAAGGAAATATAATGCAGGCTATTTTCAAAGGAAATCCTTTGGAGGATAGTGCTATATTCCATTATTTCGAGAGTTTTTTTCTGCACCTCTTTTTTCCAACGATTGATTATTTTCTAAAGCTGCAAAAACCACAATCAGGAATCTATCTACTAGGTAGTTTAATGAGTTATTCCGACACTTTTTTGGCAGAATATACAATGATCTGTGTCTAATTTCCAAAGACCAAAGTGGTGAATAATTTAAATTTCTCTGAGTTTGCTTTCTGCCTGCTTTAGAATGGTCAATACGCATATCTGCCAGTATAAAAAGAGTGAAGCCCATCAGATCATAGGCACAACTACTGTGATCCCCTAAGAGTGAAGCCCTTCAGCTCATAGGCACAGCTACCTTGATCCCCTATGAAAAAATGAAACCCTTCAGATCATAGGCACAAATACTGTGATCCCCTGAGAATGAGTGAAGCCCTTCAGATCATAGGCACAAATACTGTGATCCCCTGAGAAAGAGTGAAGCCCTTCAGATCATAAGCACAACTACCATGATCCCCTGGGAAAGAGTGAAGCCCTTCAGATCATAGGCACAACTACCGTGATCCCCTATAAAGAATGAAGCCCTTCAGATCATAGGCACAAATACTGTGATATCCTGTGAAAGAGTGAAGCCCTTCAGATCATAGGCACAGCTACCATGATCCCCTATGAAAGAGTGAAGTCCTTCAGATCATAGGCACAGTTACTGTGATCCCCTAGGAAAGAGTGGAGTCCTTCAGATCAAAGGCACAGTTCCTGTGATCCCCTAGGAAGGAGTGAAGCCCTTCAGATCATAGGCACAGTTACTGTGATCCCCTGGGAAAGAGTGAAGCCCTTTAGATCATAGGCACAGTTCCTGTGATCCCCTAGTAAAGAGTGAAGCCCTTCAGATCATAGGCACAGTTCCTGTGATCCCCTAGGAAAGAGTGAAGCCCTTCAGATCATAGGCACAACTACCGTGATCCCCTAGGAAAGAGTGAAGCCCTTCAGATCATAGACACAGTTACTGTGATCCCCTAGGAAAGAGTGAAGCCCTTCAGATCATAGGCACAAATACTGTGATCCCCTGTGAAAGAGAGAATCCCTTGAGATCATAGGCACAGTTACTGTGATCCCCTAGGATAGAGTGAAGCCCTTCAGATCATAGGCACAAATATATGATCTCCTGTGAAAGAGTGAGGCCCTTCAGATCATAGACACATTTACTGTGATCCCCTAGGAAAGAGTGAAGCCCTTCAGATCATAGACACAACTACTGTGATCCCCTAGGAAAGAGTGAAGCCCTTCAGATCATAGACACAGTTACTGTGATCCCCTAGTAAAGAGTGAAACCCTTCAGATCATAGACACAGTTACTGTGATCCCCTAGGAAAGAGTGAAGCCCTTCAGATCATAGGCACAACTATCGTGATTCCCTGCAAAAGCTGCAAACATTTTTATTTTTTTTATATAAACTGTACATACAAATTCCCAGACTGTGAAAAAGATTTAATTCAGATCACATTTGTTTTCTTATCCAACGATATAAGAAGTGGTTAACCTGTCAGCTTTAACAATATGAATGTAGCCGATCAGTGCTTGGGACCCCACTCTCCATAGTATATACCATTAACACTGACTCACAAACACAGGTGTAAATATAGCACTTTAATATATATTGGGAAAGAAAACCCTGTATGGGGCTTTAACAGGGAGAGATCTGTGTTGACTCTGCTGGGGTGTTCACGGGCTGCAGGAAGAGGGCGACAGTCGTCCAACAACCGCCTGTGAGTCATGGCAGTGACACGGGGAGGTAGGAAAGTGGGTTTGTGGACTTTCCCCCTCTCTGAATGGCTGAGAGGCGCATCTTGGGAGATTGTTAGCCCTATAAATTAACGCTCTGTTGTTTCCTCAGATCTGCCCTTTTGAACGCGTAGAGTGCGCGGAAACGCTGGTCCACGACCGAACGGAACGGAACGGAGGTTCAGAGCGAGACAGTGAGGGAGGTGAACCCTTGGGCAGATCCCTGAATAAGGATAGCTGAGCAGGCTAGGTAGCCGGCAGTGTAGGACGGTGATCTGAGTCACACGGGCAGCGGCGACCGGGATATTGCTGCACCTTTTCTTTGTAGTTTTGTTACTGTTTTATTTTTCCTGTTTCTTTGTGCCTTCGATTTTTGCAGTATTGTTTTGAAGCACCTGCGAGTGCGCCTGAACTGTTTACCCTTGCTTGGTATTCCCGTGGTTCTGTTTACCATAGTTGCCTCTGCGGGCTAAAGAAACCCAATGCGCCCCTGAAATAAAACTGGGCACCTGTGTGGTGTTTTCAATTACACCTGTCTGTCTCCTGGTCAGTGAATTACCCACATCCCTTCCATAGGGGCAAATCTACAGTTGCATTTTATTAGAGCAGTCATTGACAAGGCCAGTCAGAAGCTCCACAGATTGACTTGCACTCCGATGGTATACTGATATATTTTATTATGGGGGATGAGGCAGGGCAGAAGCCCTGCTGGTGTAAATAATGTGTATTAGAATGTAAGATTGGCAGGGATGAGGTTAATTCTGTCCCTGCCAACAGTCACAGGTGTGCCCATTCCCCAGTTAGGTAATTTAGTGCAAATTCAGGAGGGGCCACCTGTATAAAGGGAAGCAAAGATCCTTTGTTGGAGGAGCGAGTTAGGTGATTGCTTTTAACCTGTGTGTAGATGTTAGTGAACCATTGTGACGGAGAGCGAATGAATCAAAATCAACAATCTCCCTCTCGACCGGTGAGGGCACTGTACAACAGGAGCTGCGGGCTTCCTACTGAATGGTTGGGCAGTTCATCCCAGGGACAGTCGGGAGCCGGCCATTCAGGAAGAGAGCGGCGTTACGGTACCTGGAGTCATCGCCCTAGTACGGTGAGCAAAGTTTCAGTCATGAATTGGAGGAGACGTGATTGAACTAGCTATCGGAGGGGGCGGGGCTTAGGGTACTTTAGGAGGACGTGACGCCGTAATCGTCTCCTTTGTTGTGGTTAATGGGAGGAGACAAGGACGGAACCTTGAATGAAGTGTGGGTTCATTGAGAAGTGTTGTGTTTGTTTTGCCAGACGGCTGATATGAAGCTGGAGCTGCAGCGAGAAGCCCGGACCTGAACGCACACGAGCACCAGCACTCAGAGCACTGCACCTGCACCTGCACCAGAGCACCCAGTTTGGAGATGTGTTTTCTGTGGTTATTATTTTGGGACTGCAACCCCTTTGTTTTGTAGCTGGTAATACCCATTGCTGGGTAGAACCAGCTTTATTATTTTGAGTCCAGTTTTTGCTGGCAATACCCATTGCTGGGTAGAGCCAGCTTTATTATTTGAAACCCGGTTTAAAGGGCATTAAAAGAAACCTGACCGGTAAACTTTGTGTTTGTCCTTTGTTGGAGCACCTGAAATCACGTATACACTGGAGCACTACAAACCACTTTGCCACAACCATATAGTGGAGGCAAATGTTATTGAAAGAAAGTAGGCATGTATGCACCATTTCTCATATGAGCAGCCATTTAAAACAAATACGAGAGAGACAGAAATTAATTGAAATCATTTTGATATGCCATAAACTGCTTAACAATCATACATTTAATGTTAAATATTTCACGGTTAACGACCTAAATGTTTTATAACACATAGGCAAATATTGTTTCCTGATGCATTTGTACCATTTAATTTCAATTTGATAAAAATAGTGCAACTTTATTGTAATTGTTCATTTGGATAGCGATATTGCTTCTGGCTGCCAGATTAATGAACCGCAATGATAATTTGTATATGCACACACACATTTTTATTGGTAAATGTCAATACAATTTCAAGTATATTATATATTTTATGACAATTTACATTTACTACAAACAGTCTATTAAGATTACACTGTTTCATTGTCATGCAATTTTACAGATTTTTTTGGGGTAAATTCACCGCTAAAATGTTAATTGTATATTAACTTAAAGCTCCTAAGAACCACAGAAAATGATACATGAAATGTGATCCAGTGGGTAAAACTGAGTATTGCTTTAGAAAATAGAAAGATCTTTTTTAACAGGTTCAGCTGATTTAGCCTTTTCCACAAAAATTTAAACCCCTTTCCAAAATCAGACCCAATGTGTTTTAAAATCTTGAGACCAGGCAGAGCTGAGAGGAATCAATCAAATAATTTACTCTTCTTACCTTTCCCAGATGAACATGAACCTTGCTTTTTGTCAAACCCTTTCTGATTGAAATGCTTCCATGTATTTTGCATTAGTGTTTCAATAATAACTACTTTAAAAAGCTGAATATTTATGTTGGCTAAATAAACAATAGCAGCTAAACTAAGCATACTGTGGCACAGTGACTCATGGTGAGAAGTGGCTTATTGCTATACAAGACATTCAATATAAGTTTCCTTTTAAAAAATATAGCGCCTGAAGTTTGATTGGACACACAACTGCATTAGCAAACCATGTCAAAAAGAACAATGTACCTCTACAAAGTTTGTTTGACAGCCTAGAACAGCAGAACAATGCAGTGCTATAATTCTGGCTGACTCCTAGAACAGTAGAATTATGCAGTGCTATAATTCTGGTTGACCCCTAGAACAGTAGAACAATGCAGTGCCACAATTCTACTTGACCCCTAGAACAACAGAACAATGCAGTGCTACAATTCTTGCCTAGAACAATAGAACAATGCAGTGCTATAATTCCAGTTGACCCCTAGAACAGTAGAACAATGCAGTGCTATAATTTTAGCTGACCCTTACTCCCCTCACTTGTCATTACGTGATGCTTCTGCTTCAAGACCTTCTTGGAATCAAGCGCTCACTGCATTTTCATTCATATTGAACAATAAAAGAATTGTAAATTGGGTTCATGATGACTGTAAAAAGCAACCATATCTGACCCAACAGAAATAAAAGCACAACAATACCTATAATGCCTGTTCAAACATGATGTTTGGTTTTGCATGTATATTTTGTATACATGTATAAGTTGTGTTGCAAAGGTTACAGGGTAGTTAAAGCTAGAAGCTCCAAGACACACAAGCCAGCTTGATTTCTCTGGAGGCGGGGCTGTCAGTCTGCAACACCTAAAACATTTCTTTTTTACGACAACGTCACCAAAGATGCCCTGCAATTTATATTTGTTTCAGTAATATTTGTATTAGCAAACTGTGTTGATCCAGAGCACACACAGTATACATTTTTCTTGTTACAAGCCATTCGAGCAATAATGGCAATAATAATGGCAATAACATATAGAAGTTTTGGATTGTTTAAAAGAAAGACTTGCCTTGAAAAAGGAAAATTAGTTGCTATCAAGATATTTTAATTGAACAATATTAAACTTAAGTGGGTCTACCACATATATAATGATTAAATGTGTCTATTCTTATCAGGAGCACTTCAATGCAATAGTTTTCACCAGCATCATTTGATATAAGGTTTTTAAACTAATAAGCCTGTCAAGAATGATGCTTGCAGTCTTCATATCCACAGCATTAGTTCATTTATATTCACAGTATCAGCCTCAACGGCTATCATCATTTATAACTGTTATGTCAGTCAAAGATGGGGGGGTATATGACTCTGCGCACTCTGAGGCACTCACATACTAAAAACTAATTTCTGGGCTATAAAAATTTATGAAATGAACTATTGTTTAGGTAACTGATATGCCTAAAGCTCAGTGAACATTTAAAGATAAAAGTGCTTCAGACACTGCGGCGGGCAGATGCTTGGTGTTGGCATTCACGATAATGCCATTGTTGTACACCACATATTGTACCAGTATTTTCCAAGACAACACATTTGTTGTGAGTAAGTACCCCTATTTTGTATAAAACCACATTACAGAGAAGACATAAACCTGTCAGTTGAAAATGATCTTTAAGGTTTAAGATTGCATTCATGCAGCAGTAAGCAGTCACGTCCGACTGTCTTTGTACTAGTACACAGGTTATATGCTGGGTGGTGAAGTGGCTGTATGTTTACTGTTAGTAATAAAGAGCTTGGACACTGCCAGTTATTTTCTAACACTGTACGTGCTGTTTCTTTTTATTATTTACAGCGGGAATCCACATCAAACAATAACACAGAAAAATAAACACAACACTAACTCGGAGCAATATCTAAAGACAGGATCTCTAACTAAAGGTGGAACGACTAGTCCGTTTATTCAACAACAACCCAGTGGGGTACGTTAAACGAGGCACTCTTCCCAGCGACAGCGAGTGGAAGCGACAGCGAGTGGGAGAAGTACACGCGTGGAAAAGTATAGATCAGTTTAGAAGCAGAAAGGAGAAATTGCATCTTGAATTGCTTTAATCAGAAAACAGAGGACATTGGGGAAACACAGCAGCAGCTCAAAGTCAAACAGCCGCGTGTGTTTTTCTGATAACAAACAAGCTGAAACTCGGAGCAGCTGATTCAAATTCAGCGCCGTTCTGAGACACGGGCGAGGTGAGGAGCCAACAGCACAGCACAACAACGCAGTTAAACGAGGCAGTCTTCCCAGCGACAGCGAGTTGGAGAAGTACACGCGTGGAAAAGTACAGAGCAGTTTAGAAACAGTTGGAAAGCAGGCTGACAGCTGCAGAAGAAACCAAACTTAAAAAAAAAACACTCAACATGGTCTTCAAGCCAGTAATGTGTGACACCTACTTGATGTGGGAAATCCGAGAAAACCCAGCGGAGCTAAACCAAGTGTGCGTAAAGTGCCGCGCGATCCAGGATTTGCATAAACTAGTAAGTATGCTAGAAATGGAGCTGGAAGAAGTGAGACAGCAACAGGATCTTGAGGAACTGGCACACCCACAATTCATGGAAGTCTGCATCACCCCTAACACACTGAAAGCCACCAGGGAGATAGAAGGTCAGAACAGCTGGGTTCAGGTAGGCAGAAGCAGGGAAAAAAAGAAACTTCGTCAAACACAACCACCAGAAATCAAAACAACCAACAGATTTGAGTCACTTCAGAATTTTGATGAGCAGAACCAACAACAAGAGAATGAAAGGAACAACATCCAGGACCCTATTGACAGTGGTGACCAGACAGCAAAAAGAAGGGAGGTCATGATTGTTGGGGACTCCATATTGAGAAACACAGCAAGTTCAATTCGCAGTTTGGACCCCCTTACTACAACAGTGTGCTGCCTTCCGGGAGCCTCGGTCAAGCACATCACTGAGAACGTGGACAAGCTCCTAGAACGAACAGGAGACGACCCGGTAGTAGTCGTCCACATCAGTACAAACAACATTGGAAGAGACAGACCAAAATCCCTGCAAAACAAATTCAGAGAGCTAGGAAGGAAATTAAAAGAGAAAAACCAAAACTGTGGTATTTTCTGGTATACTACCGGCACCTTGCAAAGGACCATATGGACAGCTGGAAATAATTAATCAAAACGCATGGCTGAAGACGTGGTGCACACGGGAAGGCTTCACCTATCTTGATCATTGGACCACATTCTACAACGAGGACTATCTGTATAGACGGGATGGACTGCATTTAAATAACAAGGGAACTAGTCTACTCGGAGAAAAGATCCTCGAGCAGGTTCAGAAGCATTTAAACTAGAAAGGAAGGGGGGAGAAATCAACAAAAAAACAGAAGGGAGACCGCATCAAAACAAGAACAACAACTCAGGTAAGACAACCATTAAATGTATTTATCTAAATGCTAGAAGTATCAGAAACAAAATTCTAGAACTTGAAGCTACTGCACTAACAGGTAACTATGATGTGATAGGTGTTACAGAAACTTGGTTGTCTGAGAGTGATGGGGACGAATATAATATTTGTGGGTATACACTGTATAGGAAAGACAGGCAGGACAGAAGAGGAGGAGGGGTAGCGCTATACATAAGAAACAGTCTTGAAGCCCAGGTGTTAAACCTGGACAAAGAAAATAAAACCGAATCAATATGGGTCAGAATAACGGACAAAAATTCAAAGGGCATAATAATAGGAGCATGCTTTAGACCGCCAGATTCAGACGGTGAGCACAATAATCTGTTATACAATGACATTAGAAATGCGTGTAGCAAAGGAGAAACCATACTAATGGGGGATTTCAACTTCCCCCAAATAAAATGGGAAAACCCAGTGGGTAGCGCGAAGGATGAAATAGAAATGGTGGAAATGACAAATGACTGCTTCCTAACACAATTTGTCAAGGCACCCACTAGAGGGGAGGCATGCCTTGATTTAGTCTTTTCAAATAACGAAGATAGAATAACTAAAACAGAGGACAGAGAACCACTGGCAAACTCAAACCACAACATGGTCTCATTTGAAGTGTTTTTTAAATCCCCAAAAGTAATGACTAAAGCTAAGGTTTACAATTTTAGAAAAGCAAACTATGAAGGTATGAAACAGAGACTAACAGAAGTAGATTGGAGTAAAATAGAGAAAACACCCACAGAAGAAGGATGGTTGTTCTTCAAAAATGTAGTACTAGAGGCGCAAAACAATTACATCCCTAAAGTAGACAAATCTAAATGTAAAACTAAATTGCCAAAATGGTTTAATAGATCAATTAAAAAAAATATTCAGCGAAAAAAAGGCACTTTACAGAGCATTAAAAAAGGACCAAAAAGAAAGTACGCAGAAAGAGTACACAGAACTGCAAACGCAAGTCAAAAAGGAGGTTAGAAAGGCCAAGAGAGAAATAGAAATGAACATCAGGAGCTCTTAAAATAAACAAATCCCCTGGGCCGGATGAGATCCTCCCAGTAGTACTCAAAGAAATGAAAGAAGTAATTTACAAACCGCTAACCAAGATCATGCAGCAGTCTCTTGACACAGGGGTGGTACCGACAGACTGGATAATTGCAAACGTAATACCGATCCACAAAAAGGGAAACAAAACTGAACCAGGTAACTACAGACCAGTAAGCCTGACTTCTATTATATGCAAACTTATGGAAACTATAATAAGATCCAAAATGGAAAATTACCTATATGGTAACAGGGTCCTGGGAGACAGTCAACATGGTTTTAGGAAAGGGAGATCGTGTATAACTAACTTGCTTGATTTTTTTGAGGATGCAACATCGATAATGGATAATTGCAAAGCATATGACATGGTTTATTTAGATTTCCAGAAAGCTTTTGACAAAGTCCCGCACAAAAGATTAATTCTCAAACTGAACGCAGTTGGGATTCAAGGAAACACATGTACATGGATTAGGGAGTGGTTAACATGTAGAAAACAGAAAGTACTGATTAGAGGAAAAACCTCAGAATGGAGTGTGGTAACCAGCGGTGTACCACAGGGATCAATATTAGGTCCTCTGCTATTCTTAATCTACATTAATGATTTAGATTCTGGTATAGTAAGCAAACTTGTTAAATTTGCAGACGACACAAAAGTAGGAGGAGTGGCAAACACTGTTGCAGCAGCAAAGGTCATTCAAAATGATCTAGACAAGATTCAGAACTGGGCAGACACATGGCAAATGACATTTAATAGAGAAAAGTGTAAGGTACTGCACGCAGGAAATTAAAATGTACATTATAAATATCATATGGGAGATACTGAAATTGGAGAAGGAATCTATGAAAAAGACCTAGGAGTTTTTGTTGACTCAGAAATGTCTTCATCTAGACAATGTGGGGAAGCTATAAAAAAGGCTAACAAGATGCTCGAATACATTGTGAAAAGTGTTGAATTTAAATCAAGGGAAGTAATGTTAAAACTGTACAATGCACTAGTAAGACCTCATCTTGAATATTGTGTGCAGTTCTGGTCACCTTGCTATAAAAAAGATATTGCTGCTCTAGAAAGAGTGCAAAGAAGAGCGACCAGAATTATTCCGGGCTTAAAAGGCATGTCATATGCAGACAGGCTAAAAGAATTGAATCTGTTCAGTCTTGAACAAAGAAGACTACGTGGCGACCTAATTCAAGCATTCAAAATTCTAAAAGGTATTGACAGTGTCGACCCAAGGGACTTTTTCAGCCTGAAAAAAGAAACAAGGACCAGGGATCACAAATGGAGTTTAGACAAAGGGGCATTCAGAACAGAAAATAGGAGACACTTTTTTACACAGAGAATTGTGGGGGTCTGGAATCAACTCCCCAGTAATGTTGTTGAAGCTGACACCCTGGGATCCTTCAAGAAGCTGCTTGATGAGATTTTGGGATCAATAAGCTACTAACAACCAAACGAGCAAGATGGGCCGAATGGCCTCCTCTCGTTTGTAAACTTTCTTATGTTCTTATGTGCTTATGTTTATTCTTCAGCTCACCCAGAGCTCTACAGATCTTCTGCTTGATTATTACATTGATTTCTTCAAACCTTTCCACAAAATAACACACACGTTTGGTCTTTACGTCTACACACCTCTCATCTAGGTATCAAAGAGCCTCTTAAATAGGGATTCTTAATTGAATGATTCAATTGACTCTGATTACACACACCTGTAAGCATTACAAACCCGTTTAGCACAATGAGCCAGCCAGCATTAAGCCCTCCAGCGACCTCTGATGGACATTTACAAAATTTCCGTTTTCCTGACTTGGTCAAATTTAACGATTTTCAGGAAACACTGCTCTTTTCATTCTTAGGCTGACATACACATTTTCAACCACCTTTCCCCATATTATATCACAGCTGTAACTCCAGGTTAGAAAAATGTTAAATCAAGGTCTTTAAGTGTCTGTTTTCACATTGAGAATTGTTCTCATCTTAGGCCTTGTAAACAGCATGCTCCTTTTTAAATAGGCTATTTTATAAACTGGATTAACACCATTACGAGTTCAAATATATTATCCTTAATAAGAGCAAATAACTCTCTTGATCTGTTGCAAAGCAAGAGAATAAAATATGACCATAATAGCAGTATATTCTGCATACATATAACTATATTGCTCTCAATGGCTTGGTTTACATGCACAAATAACTCACTGGACATGATTGAGGGCTTCACAGATGAAGAGATCTCAGGAACTGATAATAGGAGAGATGTGCTTTGTGACTTAGAGATGAGTAAGATTCCCCTTGGCTTGCGGAGAGTCGCACTTGCGGAGGTGAATGAACCAATTGGTCTCAAAGGCTAGGAAGCAACCGATACCTCCCCAAGGGAGATCTAGAGGTGAGAAGATAGGAAGACGACAGAGAGAGATAGATTTGGCTGGGGGTACCCTATCTGGCTGAGACTATTCCCCTGCGAAGGACGAAGTCAGTGGCGGCTGGGAAAGTGCTAAGGTTGGAAAGTGAGCTTCACTTACCCCAGAGGGGGACCGTTGCAGAGGGGGAACAGTAGAATACATGAGGCGTAGTGGGGAGGAGGGAAGGATGGTAGAAAACTAAAAAACTGAGCAAGGCAGAGAGCAAACTCCTGGCTTGGGATTTAAATATAGGGTTAGCCAATGTTACTGGTAAGAAGAAAATACCGGGGGGAGGAGCCCTCTTTCATGCCCCCCGAATTACACTTACTTTACAAAAATAAGTCTTACCTTTTTTGGTAGTACCTTTTGGCCAATTTAGGTTTAGGTTTACTTTTTGAGAGAGAAATTCTCCTTCAAAATTAAAATGGCCTAATTAATATAGAAATACGTTAGGGTATATGTAAATATTACTGGCAGTGTTCCAGTCTAGCCTTGCATGACTAGAGATAGTGTGCAGCATTCTTAAACTGGGCTTAGGTTGTGTTAAAGAACAACAAAAATAAGCCAGGGAAACAAAACTAAAACTCAGAGATAACATTTTAGAAGAGAGAACTTTGCACTATCAATACATTATTTGCAAACATTTTTGATGTACAAGGTTTCCTACAGATGGGTAGCTTCAGTAATTCTGAATGATACTACTACTGGTAGTACATCTATATTATATTATTATTATTATTATTATTATTATTATTATTATTTATTATTATTATAATATAGCAATTGCTTTTATCCAGAAATTAAACAACATGCAATATATACAAAATAAATATAAACAAATGAAAATAAAAAAATACATATATAAATAGGAATGTACAAATAAAGGTTGAATCCGTGAGTGGAAAGCAGTAAAAAACTGAACAGACCTCAAGAAAACCGGTAGCTTCTTCCACCACAGGGGAAGAGAAGGAGCGAGCACCGGAGGAAGGAGAGTAAAGAGAAGGCATAAAAAGTCGGCCACTAGAGGATTCTAGGCAGTTTTACAGCTTCCAAGCTCAGTACCAGTTGGATATTTTGGCAAGCTGTAGCATTGCAGCACAAGTGTCAGCAACAGATCAGTTTTGTGGAGCAGTTTCAATTCAAAATACTGCATTAGTTCCTTATTTTTATAACTGTAAACACGATAGTAACCATGACCCTGCCTACACACTGTAAGGAGTTGTAAGCTAATTTTATATTTAACCTTAAGGAGAGGTCAAAGGTCACACTCCAGGTCATTTTTGAATAGAGCATATATGGTTTCCTAAAAGTGCTTTATAGTAACTATAACCTTATGTGCATTTTGTAAGTAATTCTAAGCTAGTTTTACATTTGACCTAAGATTCTGAAAGGTTTTTAAAGAAATGTGTCAGGTGGCCACATTGGTTTATGTACAAACACCATTTTTGAAAAAGTCTATTGTATTGATACAGGGATGATGCTTGTCAACTGTGTAGTTAGTCAAACAAACAATTTTTCAACTAAAACGATTTAAAATTTTCAGAATGAAGCATAAGTCTGGCAGCCATTTTGTTTTACAAAAGATCACCATTTTGCCATATTTGAATTCCATTGTCCCCAGGATGACGCCTACACAGTTAGTAGTTAGCTGGTTAAACAGTTTGCAAACAGAAGCAGTTTGATGTTTGGGGGCGTTTGATAGTAAAATTTATCACAGCAGCTTCTGCTAAGCAAACTTGAAGTGGGTTTGGTTGATGATGACATATGCAAAGTTTCACATCAGTCAGTTCACTGGTTCCCAAAAAGAAGATTTTCCAAAAAATGCGTCAGGCTGCCATTTTTTCTGTAATGAGTTTTAAGATAGTTTTACTAAGGAGAAGTCAAAGAGCGCAATATATGCAACTAGAGTAATGCTGAAATTGGATTGGCCCATGGCAGCCATGTTTTTTACTGTAGCAACTTCATTTAGGCGAACTTTAAACAAAATCATACTTGGATCATGCATGCAAAGTTTTGCTTCAATCAAATAAGCGGTTTTGGAGAAGACATTTGTGTGTTAATTAGGTTATCCAACATGGCCGCCATACCACTGAACCAATCATTTCGAGCACACGCATCTTGGACAATTCCTAACCATGTATACCAAGTTTCAGAACTCTGCGATAAGTGGTTTCCGACAAGATGTTTGTAAAGTGTCCAGAATTTGTCATAAAATCCAATATGGCTGCCAAACCATGTGACCAATCACATTCATTTCTCTGTGGATGTTAGTTCCCATTGACGTCTACAACTCTGAAATTTCAAGAGTTTTTGTTCAATGGTTTTCATTTTATGCATCAAAGGTTTCGTTAGCGGGGAAAAAAAAAAAAAAATTTTGTTCAATAGTTTTCCTGACAACAACAATAAGCCTAATAATAATAATAATAATAATAATAATAATAATAATAATAATAATTATAAATATATGAATTGGAATTCTGTAGGGACAGAAAAGGTTTGTGTTTTTTCCATTTTCATGTTTCTTGTAAAACAAATCTTGTTCTATGAATTAGGTTTAAGAGATTTTATTTCAACTCTATACACAGTCACTCAAGCCTGGTGCTGAGGTTGGTAGCCTGCAGCAATAAAAAAAGAGATGACTGGCACTGGCAGCTATATTAGATGCTACTTAAGAATTGTGTAAAATTAATTGCATTTTATCTCACTGCTAAGGGACTGAAAAGTCCTCACCAAACATGAAAATAACAGATATATAAATGATAAAAAATATCTTTCTGTGCTTTGCAAAGGGCTTTGTTACTATATGTTTAGCAAAGGGCTGCTTTTTTACTTTGTAGTAGCTTTAGTGTATTTTATATCCTTGCTTATAAAACAACTGTATTACAAAACACTATCTTTTCTGGAGTCCACTGCAAATGGTAATAATTTGAAATGCTGAATAAATCACATTTAAAAAAAAAAAAAAATTCTAAATAAAGAAGTCTCTAAACCCCTTATATGCTTTTTTTTTCTCTTTTTTTGGTCAAAGAAGCATGCCAGAGCTGCTTTCAGCAGATTACAGTTAATAAAGCATTGCTTGGTACAGCTTTTAGTTATAGTAGAATGTTGCACACGGTTATGTCACAAATGAGAACAAAACAAAATCTGTTTTTACCAAAGTGTCATCATCTGACTATGAAAGAACGTATTCTTTCTAGTGTGATATATTGTTATAAAATGACTACCCCCAACACAGGCAACTTTATTTGATCAATATAATCCATTAATCAACCAGGGCTTGAGAGTTTTTATATGAAGTACCTCATAGATAGGTATATTTTTAGTATATTTTTGGTACATGTTTAACAAGATTCATTCTTGCAGTGCTTTCTGATTGTATATTCTTCTTTTTTTTTTTTTTGGTTTTTTTACTTGAACATTGTATTATAGTGTTCAACTTAGGTTTGTGGTCCATTTTACCAAGACCTCAGCAGCAAATGAAGCCATCCCTGAGGCTGCATGCCATCTTCACCCAATATATGCAATGTGTTTTATATACTACAATTACAAAAAAGCTTCTTTTCTTCTTTTCCATTTTGTATAAAATAAATTAAACATGTTCAGAGACAGCCTTAAGGTTATGCATTTCAGTTGCAAATGCAACATTCAGCGAATCTTTTGTATATATCTCCATGCTTAACTTGATTTGTTATGCTGGTGTTCCAACAAAGAGTATGCTATGTTCAAGAGAATCAGAAAGAGTCTTTATTGAAAGACTTTATCCAGACGTTGACCCAAATACTGCACTGTTTGTGATCTCAGAATACAATGATTGAATTCTTAACATGAATACAGGATGTGCAGTCTTTAAATCTTAGCTTCTTTGAAAGGAAACTAACAAACAAGCATTTGTATTGCAAATACATTTTTGATCCCAGAAAATCAATTTTTACATTTAAAAACCTTCTATTTATGTTGGTCAAGGTGCTTTTAAAATATCTATTCTAAAACATCTTGAAAAACAGACAAATAAGAACAAAATGTCATTAAATATAAATATGCAACATGTACAAAATGTAACACAAAAGGATATATAAAGAAGACCCACTTGGTTGCAAACTGTAAATGGGCATAACAAAGGTTAAAGATTGTCTTCTGTTAAAACCTGCTTATAATGACCACTTAAGGGACTGCCTAAAACAGACTTTTACAGCAAGCGTTATTTAATTTTATGAGACTGCAACTATTAGAATTCAGTTTCTTCTGGAGGCCGACCTAGAATTTTTCAATATGGTTACTGATAAATGAAATGTATAAAAGAAACAGATAGTCAATACAATGTCACTGATATTAATAACACTAGAAATGTTACTGAACCTAGCAGACAATACCTTAACATAAACTGTGAAATGAAAAGCAAAAATCAGCAAGTTAGAAAATCTCAATAAAATATCTCTATCTAAATAAAATATTTTTTGATTAATAGAGCAAAATGATTGACTGAAAAAAATGCATTCTTTGTACTGTATTGAAACCGTAATGACTATCCCTGTGTCCTGTGGACCAAGAGCCCTTTTAAAATGGTCACTTCTCTTCTATGTGCAGCTCACTGCTCCCTCTAGTCAGTGCAGTTGTACGGCAGTGTTCTTGCTGGACTGGCTACTCTTTTTAACAGCTGGGTACTGGGGCCAGGGGACCCGTGGTTAGTACTTCCGTGATATTTCTTGATCAATCATGCAATTTAGAATTAATAATGTTTGTACTACGAGTCATATGAAGTTGATATGTTGCAAAAGGAAAGAACAAGGCTTTTCCATTTTTTTTCCAGATGAATATTCCATAAAAAATGTTTTACTTTCGCATTCCGCATAACACATGTTAAAAAAAAGAAAACATTTAACTTTAACAGAACCTTTCCTATAAATATTTAAAAGGGAGGTACAGCTTTGTTTAATTGCAATGCAGTACATGAGAAACTCTCAATACAAAATGAAAGGTCTGAGTCTTAGAATCTGAAAGAAAGGAGCATTCCAATTGGCTAAGGACATTCTAAGGATTTATGATCTGGTTATTAATCCCTGAGCTTCTATTCCTGTCTGTGTGAAAGAGATAAAAAAGGGGTCTGTTCCACAGAGGTTTTGGTTGATGTCTTTAAATCTGACATGTATGTCTGAGCAGTATTTTAATGTTGAATTTTCAGTGTTAACAGGGATGAGGACTAATAGCACATCTGAATTGACCTGGTCACCAATGGGACAGCATCCACAGTTACCTTTTAAGGGTGGCTGGCATTATGGAGGTATGTTTTTATAGTTAGTAAGTTCCACTGAGAGGCCGCAGGGGTGCTTACAGAGATGTGTGTATTGAGTCACTTCACTTGAAAAACTTATGATGCTATGGCTGCACTCAATGTAAACAGCTCCTGGAAGGATCAGACTTACCCAAACTTTGTTTTGTACAGTACATGGTTTACATTGTCTTTGTGTAGTCACAGTCATGCAGCAGGCTTTTACAATGTCAATTGTGGAAAATGTCGTAAAACAAAATAAAATAAATTGTTCATCATTATTTATTCCATTTTCACTACATGTTCTAATAAAATAACTATAGTTGACTACAAATACCTTAAGCAGAGGTAGACTTGCATATAAACCCATAAAATATGTATGAAAAGATTTGTGAGAGCCTTTCTAGTTTTGACATTAAACGTATAATTTCCAATTTCAAATCTCTAGAGCATTTACTGCCAACTACATTGGAAAAAGGATTTGTTTCACTTTTATGTGGCATTTTGATAAATTACTCTGAAAATATACATACAAAAACAAAAGAAAGCTGGCAGCAAGATCTAGGTATTATTATATTTGATGCTTCATGGACAAGGGTTTGGACCAGGCTGGTTCACATCAGGTTGCGCAGTCGCCAAATGTGACCTTCAATTTTAATATGGCCGTTAGATTTTACCATGAAGTCGCCACGTAACTTCGGTTCTGTAATAAAGGCTTTCTGCTTCACCGCCCTGTTGATCTCGCAGAGCCAATCCTTTCATGGAACCAAACCCCTTTTCTTGTTTCCACAGTAACACGCACCAGCCAGTCAAGTTAGGGTAGAACAGCAGAAATTATCATTTCAAATTCTGTGTTGTCTGCAGTTTGGAAGAGACTTCTTTTACCAACTTAAAGAAATATAGAAACTTAAAACTTTTATTTATTTATTTATTTATTTATTTATTTTATTTATTTCTTAGCAGACGTCCTTATCCAGGGTGACTTACAATTGTTACAAAATATCACAGGACAAAGTATCACATTATAAAATATCACTTACAGAGTAGCATGTTATAAATAAGAGCAGTTGTAAATGACAGTAAAATCAGTAGGAAAAAAGATCAAATTCAAATAACAGCAAAATAAAGAACACAGCAACTAATTACATCCAAGCGCGAGTTTGTCTAAGGGCTGGACCAAAGCAAAGTCAGCACTTAGCGAACAAGGATGCGAAAGCCTTTGCGGTAATAAAACACAAGAAAAATTTCAAGCGAAATTTCGCAGAATCAAAACAAGCCCTTTTCACCCTTCAAAAAACAACTATCACTTGTTTACTGCAAGTGGGTTGAGAAGTGGGAGTGGTTTTGCTATCACCCGACCATATCAACTCAATTCAAATAGTAAAAAAAATAAAAAAATAAAAAATCACTAAACATCCTGATATTTGCAAAAAAAAACCAGTGCATGCCTCAAGACGCTCCACTGACATCACACATCGAACATTTGCACACAACACTGAATAATTTAAAATAAATAATTTCAATGTTGTGTTTGTTGCACCCTTAAATGAAACATACACAAAACCGTTTTCTTCATTAGCCTACTTTTTTTCTAGACGGAGAGCTTTGTGTGGAGCAGTGCCTCTTTCAGTGAAGGTAAAGATTTTTAGATATATTTTCATTTATTTCCTATCTTTGTATTGAGCTATAGATGGTACACTTTAAGTCCATGGACATTTTCACACGTCATCTGTGACATCACTTACCTCTGTTCAAATTATTCCTTAGAAGTCTTCGGTTTGAGTTTCAAGTTTTGAATAAAATATTAAGTTTTAAAAAAATGTGTATGCATCATTTTGTAATTTCACAAAATGGGACACGATAGGAAGGGCCTGAATACTTTTGCAAGGCACTGTAATCTCCTCTCTCTCTCTCTCTCTCTCTCTCTCTCTCTCTCTCTCTCTCTCTCTCTCTCTCTCTATATATATATATATATATATATATATATATATATATATATATAGAGAGAGAGAGAGAGAGAGAGAGAGAGAGAGAGAGAGAGAGACACAGAGAGAGAGAGCTCAAAACACCCATTACATGAAAACGAAGCATGCAAAAGCAATGTGTGTGCAAAATATATGGCCAGCAGCGTACAAAGTGATGTGTCTTACCTAGTATAGGTACATTTTGGGGTTGTGTTATTTATATAAAAAATAATGCAATATGGCAAAATTCATGAATACATTTCTGATATTTAAAAAGTAAGGCACATAGTGATGCCTAACATCTTGAGGGATGCCATTTAACAGAAATTATGTTAACATTGTCTTAAGCTATTGTTCCTTTGATACTTAATAGTTAATCCTTAAATGCTGGAAAGGTGAGAAATGTCCTACTTTCACAGAACAGAAACATTCAGGGCTAAATGTATTACAGCTGGAGATGTTCTACCAGACAGATGCAGGGAAATTATTACTTCCTTAAAATGTGGGGCCCATTTATAAATGAATTACAAAAATAGATATTTGATTTATACAACTATCAGCTTACTACAGTGACTTAAAAAAAATGTTGTAACATTGGTTATCATACTATTCCTATTATCACTGGAGGTATGGGTTGTGGGTTTAGATTTATACATGTATGAATGTTAAAGTTATATATTTGAGAATATGTTTGTGTTAAATTATTGTTATTATTTATGTTATTTTAAAATGTAATATACATATTTATATCAACAAATGAATTGTTTATTATTATTATTATTATTATTATTATTATTATTATTATTATTATTAATGTAATATTTATTTTTATTTATCACAGAACTATTTTTAGGTTGACCTGTTTCCTTAGTTTGGTACTTTAAAATAAAGTTTCAAGAATTTGTGATTATATTTGTATATTTTTATAGTGTGCTATGGAATGGAAATCGATAACGAAAACTGTTTTACTTACACAGGCCAAGCACAGGCTAAGTTTTCAACAAAATAGCTTTTGTACTTGTTTGTCGCTTGGGATACTGAAGTAGATTTGCCCTCAAGGTATCAAACATTACAAAATAACCTTTTCCTCCAAATTCCTCTTGATCTAGCAGTAGTTTCTTATCTGGCTGGTGTTTATCTTGACAGCCAAGGTCAGGCGATCTGTGATAATTCAACACCATGATAAGGAAAGGTCATGGCAAATAAAGATTGCAAGGGCTTATTATTTGTTTAATACTGTCCCCAGTGATTTGTTTAGACCTTAGCGCCTGATGAGTCACACATGAGCAAACCTGATATAAATAAATAGATTGGTATACCCTAGAGTATAATTTGGAGTGACAATGGGATGGTGGTCTTGAAAAGGGATACACCCATAGGAGGTCATTGAGATGACTACCAGCAGCTTTATTAGATAGGGGCGGTACTCCTGACAGCATTCTTTCATTCTTGCGTGAGGGGCTAGGATCATGATAGCTAATTCTGTCCACTACTACTTTATATTCTATCATTAATACTTTTGAATTGGAAAATTGAATTTAAAATATCAGTCTTCAATTGAATATATGTAACACATTAATGCACTTATGCGTCACACTCGATTTCTGACTCTGTCACCAGTTTTCTGACACAAAGCCCATCTGTTCAATGTTACAAAATTGACTTGTTTAACTGTCACAACCCCTGTTTTTTTGTTTGGTTTTGTTTGTTTTTTACTAGGATGTCTATTGTGCTAAACAAGAAAATGTCCAAACAAAGGAGAAACACTAACTGAAATGTGGAGAGACAAAATAAATAAACTTCATCCTAGCGTTAATCCTGCATCGGCAGGGTCCGCTTGTCGGCACACCCGTCTCCATTTGGCGCAGTCATAGGCGTCTTCCGGGGCAACGTTCACTTTCCACATGTCTTCAGTGATCCGTTCTATCCACCACTTCCTGGGCCGTCTTCGCGGCCATCAACCCTGTGGGCTCAGTCACATCATCGTCCATGTGCTCGCCACTTCTCATCACATGTCCATACCATCGCAGTCTTCCTTCTCGCATCTTCTCCATTATTAGTGCCACTCCCATGCGTCGACGGACATCGTCATTGAGGACGTGGTCAAATCTTTTTAGGCCGAGACACCACCGGATCATCCTCATTTCCATGACAAGGAGGGCCTGCTCGTGCTTGGAAGTTGCTGGCCAGCATTCCGATCCATACAGGGCGACAGTGCGGACAATCGTCTTGTAAACTTTGGCCTTGAGTCGAATTGGCATCCGGCAATCGCAGAGAACGCCGGTGACCTGGCGCCACTTCATCCACACTGCGTTCACTCAGGCTCTGGCTTCTGGGAAGGGTGTCGCCGTCGCTGCTGATGATGGAGCCGAGGTATTTAAACTGCGTCACTTTCTAAAGATCTTCACTGCTGATGCTGATAGTTCCATCCATTTGAGGGCCGCACTCCATGTACTCGGTCTTCTTGGTGTTCAGCCGCATTCCATGCTCGTCCAGTCGGATCTTCCATCTCTGCATTTGGTGTTGGAGCTCTTGGCATTCTTCATCCGCCAAGAAGACATCATCGGCGTAGAGCAGCGACCACGGGTCAGGTGCCTGGAGGTCGGCCGTCGCCATGTCCATGCAGAGCACAAAGAGCAGGGGCGAAAGGGACGATCCTTGGTGAACGCCGATGTTGATGGCGAAAGGCGGTGAAGTGCCCACCGGGCCTCGGACGATGCTGGTGACATTGCGATAAAGCAGCTGGACCAATTGGACGTAGGCCTTGGGGACGCTGTGTAGTCACAAGGCGTGCCAAATGAGCTCATGTGGGATCCAATCGAACGCTTTCTCCAAATCCAGGAATGCCATGTGGACGGACTTCTTTATTGCAGATCCTTGAGAAGTAGTCGCTCTAACGCCAAAGGATGGCGGATGGGTTTTGCAGGACCTGGTGGTCGTCGTCCTTGACTTGCCTTACTTGGCCAATATCCTGAGTTGAGCGATGGCGTGCGTTGGCCAGGCGGTAGATCTTATTCACTCCCTCAGGCATGTTCAATTCTTCATACAGCCAGTCACAATGTGTGGTCTTTGCCACAGCCAATGCCCACTTCGCTGCCAACTTAAGGGTCTTGTAACATTGGTAGTCCACGTCGTTGCGAGATTGTAGCCACGTCTTGAATGCCATCTTCTTATCCTTGACGACTCTCTGCACTTCTTCGTTCAACCACCATTTTGCTTGTCGATAAACCTCTTCCCAGGCTTCGTCTCCCCAAGGGTGTTGCTCACCACTATGTGGATCTGACTAGCCACATCATCCCAAATGGTCGCCGCCGGTTGGTCGAGGTCCACGTCAATCTTACCTAGACTGGTTGCAAGCTGGGCCTTGCATTCCTGGAGACGCCACCACTTAATTCTCTTTGCAGCCGTCGTTCGCATTCTCCGCTTCTGCCCAAGGTCAAATCGGATGTCCATGACAAGGACGCGGTGCTGAGGGGCAATGTTGTCCGACTGGATCATCTTCACGATGGTCGCCAACTTGAGGTCTCGTCGCCGGAGTAGCCAAAAGTCGATTTGGATTGAGGTCACCTCCAATCACCAGGTGTTCACCGGGCTCGAATGATCGTAGATGGACGTCAAGGCTTTCCCAAAATTCGTCCTTCTCATCATCAGGGCAGTTGGTCTGCAGGGCGTAGCATGAATCGACTCAGAGGACCACTGCGCCTGAGTCAATCTTGATTGACATGAGCTGGTCCGATACACGGCTGACTTCAACAATGCTGTCCCAGAGCCTGTTGCTGACCACCACGCCGACGCCATTCTGAGTCATCCGCTCGCTATTATAAAATAACTTAAACTCTTCGTCAATTTCTCTAGCCTTCGCACCTTTCCACTTTGTTTCTTAGACGCACGCAATGTTGATGTGGCAGATCTTGAGGGTGTTGGCTAGTTCACGGCTTCGTCCAGTTAGCATTATTTTTATAAAGAACAAAAAAAAAATCCCTCAACACCTCTCCTATACTTCTCTGAAGCTTCCAGAACCAGCTCCGACTGCTACAGGTCCCCTTTATGTGCCGCGGAACACCCCCTAATCAGTGGAACACCAATCAGCAATCAGTGTTTTAATCGCCTCCCAATTCTGGGACTTTCCAGCACATTCCGTATTTTTGCCCTAAACGAAGATGCTGACCGTCTTTTTGGGACTTCCACCCCAAAGACGGAACTGCCACGTCCTACCATCTCTGTTAGGGCCTTCTAGGCTGGCTCACAGCCCCTTGGCGGCTGGGAGGGTGGATTACAGCACAGGATCACTTTATCTCGTCACGATGATCTTTAGTTGTTTTTGTGCATTTTCATTTGCAAGTGAACTGTGACATTAGGGCCTTATCAAGCACTATATTCTGCAATTTCAATACTGACTTGGGATACAGTTTTAATTCTGGAGACTGTGTTGTTGTTATTTTTTTTATCTTTTGCTAAATTGCATTGTTTACATTTTACGCAGTTCTGTGCATGGGTGACATTTTGATTTCATTTCCTGTTGGGTCATTAATGGGGAATTGTACATACTGCTACAATATGTACCAGATTTAAAAGTATGTATGGTATTACAGTAAACATGTCTAGTCATCTCTTTTGGTAAGTGATATTTTCAGAATCATGTTGTTCTGAATTAAAATACTGCTGTTGAAAATATAAAACCAACTGCAGTACATCTAAATGGAAGCCTACTTTTTTCAAAACTGTCCTTTCAGCTATGGATGTCTGACATTGCATCTTTTTTGTGTTCCCTGAAAAAACTAACAAGTTTTTGTTATTACTGCTGTTATTCCCCCAAATGGTGTGCTAACACATTTCAATTAATGAATCAATGTCTCCCTGTACAGTTCCTCAGACACAAGTCACATTTGTTCTTTGTATGAAATGTGTGTGTGTGTGTGTGTGTGTGTGTGTGTGTGTGTGTGTGTGTGTGTGAGCAGGGCCGGAGATTGTTTGGGTGGTAGGGGGTAGGTCACAACGTGCTCACCTGCATACACGTCAAATCACATGAAATAATCAGATGTGCATCACACGCGTTTAACCGTCACTAAAGTCAAAATCTTATAGGGTCGGATATGTGAGTGCTGACTGTATAACCCTTACATCAACTGATCAATTTGATTGGTCATCCAGCAGGTTTGCAGTTCTTGAATGACTGCTGAGCTACTATAGCCAAATGTTTAGCATCACCTATAATTTTAGGATTGATAATTGAAAAAAAAAGAACACATGAACATCATTTAGATATTTTACTTAACATTGTGTAATCAAAGACACTACACAATGATATTGCAAATGTCTAGCAGAAGCCATAATAGTAGTACAGTATTTCATGTTAGATTTCAAAATGAGACATTTTTCAATTTCAGTTTTTCATTGTGTGTGTAATTCAATATGTTAGCGTAACATTATTCAGCAGGTTCCATTCATTTTTATGAAGTAAAATTAGTTCATTCTATATGGTTGTAGCTGTATACACTGCCTTTATTTCCTTAATTTTGAAAGCCACAAAGTACCCCGTATGGTCTCATTTTAATGCTACTGGATCCAGCAGCTGTGAATTAAAAAATCATTGGCTTGTTGTTAACTTTGCAAGTAAGTTGTGTTTCTAACTATAGATTTAGACTTTTCTAACTGGATTGGCATTCACGCATTTAAGGCATATGTTCATTGATTTTATTATGTGTTATTTTGTTATTCTATTTTTAGCATGGATGTCAATGTTACTGTATATTGAGAACAAAAAAATATTAGGAAAAGGTAAGATTAAATATAGAGAAAAGTAAGATCTAGAATCTCCATAAAAATATGTACTACAGTACTAAACCAAGAGAGTTTTCCCAGTATGAGTTTGTAGAGATGATACAGCTGCTGAGGGACAATGTCAGGGTCCAGTACCATTTAAGAAAAGACATAGAAATAGTCATAATTGGATATGATAGACAGCGAGCAAACTTTTTTAATAATGGAAAGTACATTGATTTTGAGAGGATAGGTAACAAAGCAGAAAGCCAGCAAGGCTTTTTGTTATTACTGCTGTTATTCCCCCAAATGGTGTGCTAACAAATTTCAATTAGAGAATGAACAAGTCATATTTGTTCTTTACGTGAAATGTGTGTGTGTGGGTGTGTGCGCATAGCAGGGGGTTGTTTGCGTGGTAGGGGGCAGGGTATCTAAATGAGAAAAAAATACTTCCTGATAGACTTCTTGGGCGCAAGCGTGGTACTGCAGGGGGAAGCTTGGATGTTTGGGTGGACAGGGAGGCTTGGGATTGGACGGGTTGACCAAGGATTCCTGATTGACTCGGGGGCCATGTCCTAGTGACCAACTGACCTTTTAAAAAGAGGACTGTGCTACACAACCTTGTTCTTTGTCTAGCCAGAGCTGAAACTCAGCAAGAGAGAGTGAGAGAACCAGCTAGAGCCAGCAAATCGCTAGAGGAGATCGGGGAGACTAAAGTAGCTAAACAGTAAAATTTTTCCTTGTACGTCTGTTAAAATCACTGTGTGTTAACTGGGACGTACGACTAGGGCTAGCTTAGGAGATTTGGAGAACCCCACTGCAGTATAAAGAGGGCAATCGGTTAGGTGAGTGGGACTCTCCTTCTAGTGGAAGTTGCACTGCAGGCCACATGGTTTCCTGTTTTGTCTCACCCACCCTATGCGCCACCATCTAGTGGTGGCACCTTGTAATTGCAGTAAAAGATCTGTGCAACACAAAATAAAGCTGCGTGCCTGGGGGATGTATCAGCGTCAATCCTCCTGTGTCTAAGACTCTTTATCAGTGGATAAGCTACACCTGCCTTCTGTAATGGGGCAAAGAATAGTGCAGAGAGGGTGAATCAAATTCAGTACAGACCATGCAAACACTAGGAAGAGAAACTTTCCTCTTATATATATATATATATCTATATATATATATATATATATATATATATATATATATATATATATATATATATATACACACACCCACACACACACACACACACACACACATTTGTAAAGTCATGAAAACATTTTATGACTAGTATCAACAAGCTTTAACAAATGGAAATAATAAAATGCTAAATTCCTAAAATGTAGCTTATTGCAAATCAGTTTTCTTAGTTTATTTTTATCAGTACGCAATGTACTTGCTCAGCATTTAAACCATGACTTCTTCAAATTAATTATATGATATAGTCACAGTTGCAGAGGTAGAAAGGAAGATTAGTCAGTCCCCTTTTACAGTCAAGTGCAGCGACTCCATCAATACATCAAAGGGTTACTTAACTGTTGCTGATGATGTGATAAATCACAAAACAACAATAAATCTACTATTAGACACTGCTTTATAGAAGCACTCACACAATCTTATTATGTGCTGCCCAGTTGTAATATAAAATATTGCAATAGCATCTTTGATAATCCATAACTAGACAGATGCTTAAATGCTTAAAAAAGACTATATAGTGTAGTCTTTCATTTCCATGGTAACATACACTAGATGTGCCTTGCCCCTTGATCAACATTATCCACACACCTTGCACAAATACATGCTTAGGTTTTGCTCTATGATATGCTTAATCTAAATCCCTTGTTGTAGCTATATCCATGTATATGCATTGTATGAATCCATCTATTTATGGACTATTAACGATGCAATGTTTTTAGATTATACCTGGGCTTTTCGATTGTTGGAGCATTAACTGGGATAATGGATTGTGTGGGTGTTTCAATAAGGCTGTGCCATAAAGTGGATTTACTGCCATTCTGTAAGTTAAAGAGTAATTAGCAGGGATCCGATAATATATAGTATTGCACGTCCCCACGGGCTACAACTATTTCAAGAATGTACCTGGAATTTTTGCTTTCATTGTAACATCCTGATAACTCAAAATCAAAACACTAAAAACAAATATATATGCAAAAGTATTCAGACCCCTGACCAATTCTCTCATATTACCAAATTACAAATGGTACATTGGAATTTCTTTCAGTTTGATATTTTATTTTTAAACACTGAAACTCAGAATTAATTATTGTAAGGTAACATTGGTTTAATGTTGGGAAATATTTTTAACAAAAATAAAAAAACTGAAATAGCTTGCTTGCATAAGTATTTAACCCCTGTGCTGTGGAAGCTCCCAGTTTGCACCGATGAAAGAAATTGCCCTAACGAGGACACAATTACCTTACCATTGGCCTCCACCTGTGAACCATTAAAGTTGCTGTCACATTTTCTGGATAAAAACCCCACTGGTGAAGGATCATTGGTAAGGCTGTGAGGAAAATGAAGACCAAAGAGCATTCTACAGAAGTTAGAGATAAAGTAATACAAATGCATAGATTAGGGAAAGGGTACAAAATAATATCCAAGTGTTTGGATATCCCAGTGAGCACAGTTGGATCAATAATCAGGAAGTGGAAGCTGCATCACACCACCCAGGCACTGCCAAGAAAAGGCCGTCCCTCAAAACTCAGCGCTCAAACAAGAAAGATACTTGTGAGAGAAGCTACAGAGAGGCCAACAATCACTTTGAAGGAGCTACAGAGTTCAGTGGCTGGGAGTGGAGTAATTGTGCACCAGTCAACCATATCAAGAGCTCTGCATAACACTGGCCTGTATGGGAGGGCGGCAAGAAAGAAGCTGTTACTCAAAAAATACCATCTGAAAGCATATCTGGAGTTTGCCAGAAAGCATGAGAGTGACCCAGCTGCGATGTGGGAAAAGGTTTTGTGGTCAGATGAGACCAAGATAGAGCTTTTTGGCCAAAACAAAGCGCTATGTGTGGCGCAAACCTAACACTGCCCATGCCTCAAGACACACCATCCCTACAGTGAAGTATGGTGGTGGCAGCATCATGCTGTGGGGATGCTTCTCATCAGCAGGGACTGGGCATCTTGTTACAATTGGAGCAAGAATGGATGGAGCAAAATACAGGAAAATACTGCAAGAGATTCTGCTTCAGTCTGCTAAAAAACTGAAGCTTAGGAGGAAATTTACCTTTCAGCAGGACAATGATCCCAAGCACAAGACCAAAGCAACATTGGAGTGGCTCAAGAACAAAAAGGTGAATGTCCTACAGTGGCCCAGTCAAAGTCCTGATCTCAATCCCATTGAGAATCTGTGGCACTATTTGAAAATTGCGGTCCACAAGCGTCGTCCAACCAACCTGAACAACCTGGAGCAAATCTGCCAAGAAGAATGGGCCAAAATCACTCCGACACTGTGTGCAAAGCTGGTACATACTTACCCCAAAAGACTTAAAGCTGTTATTGCAGCGAAAGGTGGTTCTACCAAATATTAATGTGTGGGGGTTCAATACGTATAAAAGCAAGATATTTCACCTTTATATTTTTCTTAAAAATATTTCCTAACATAAAACCAATATCACCTTACAATAATTGATTCTGAGTTTAAGCGTTTTAAAATAAAATATCGAACAGAACGAAATTTCAATGTACCATTTGTAATTCAGTAATATGAGAGAATTGATCAGGGGTCTGAATACTTTTGCAAGCCACTGTATGTGTATATATATATATATATATATATATATATATATATATATATATATATATATATATATATAATATTAATATATAATAATTTCAATAAAGAACAAAAATTTTTTTTTTTATTTTTCTTAAATACAAAAGAAAACTTTTAAACAAAAATACCAGGCTGTTTCACACAGATTTCCCAAAACACTAGCACCTGTCTATTCACAAAGACTATAACATAGGCAGAGCACATCTCACTCTACTTTTTCTTTTCCCAAATGACCCAAAACTAGTGCTGGCACTGAAGCCTCAGCTGATTCGTCCCCACATGAACCAATTTAAGCAAACACTGTTACGAAGCAAATGTTCATGCGGTTCAAACGGTGTTTAGCGATAACTGACAGGAAGACATTTTCTTTTTTACTCAATACTTACTCTTTTTGTCAACAGTGCTCACAGTGTGATGTTTTGGTCAAGATGAAAGGACATTTTCTTTTTAAAAATCAAGATGCTGCTTTTTGTTTGATATTTGATAAACATGTACGTATTTTTCAAATTAACAACAAACAGAAAAGCATTAAATAAGTATGTACAAACAGAGCTCTTTTTGAACATTATTGGTAAACAAATCCTCCGATCTAGTATAATTGAATAAAGAACACAGAGTACACAATTTCGTTAAAAATGGAAACGGCAGGGATTCGAACCCACTATTTTCCACCTCTCTACTTTATAACTAGAGAACATAAGAACATAAAGTTTACAAACGAGAGGAGGCCATTCAGCCCATGTTGCTCTTTTGGTTGTTAGTAGCTTATTGATCCCAAAATCTCATCAAGAGCTACATGTGCCACCGAAGAATCATCTTGTAAGCATGAATCAAAATATCTTGCTTATCACAGCATCTTTTATTGGTTAATCGCACGTGTGATTGATATGTAAAATAAATATTCCAGGCAATTTCGAAAAAGCACTGAAATATTCCTTTACACTGAAACGATTGGTAAAACTAGAGATGCCAAATTAACTGAGAACATTAAAAATAAAATTGCTTGATATTGTATGTCAAAAGTCTATGAAATGTCACTATATAACTGTGACAAAGTACCCGCCCCTGTGTGTATTTTCTGTTATATGTTGCGTGTGGTGTGTTTAATGTTGGTATATAGTCATTGGTACACGGGATATAAACGGGTCTGTGTAACACGAGTGTTTAAAATGTATATTTAGGCACGAGGATTGCACAGCACTTCACGTGCAAGTAAAATGTAATATGTGAGCACGGGGAATTGCACTTTATTAATTCAAGTGCAGTTGTACCGCGACTCCAATTGTGTGATTGATTAGCAGTCGCGTCTCGGTACAGCTGCATAAAAACAGCATGTTTTCACATACTCGGGGTTGTGTGTTCAGTGAGTGGAGAATGGGATTGGAGACTGAGGTAAAGAGAATAAAACTAATAATAATGTAAAGTAAAAGAAGCTCACCTTGTTTTGTTTAGTCCGTTTTGTTTGTCTATTTATTTTGGCGAATGTGCCGTGTCCTGTTTTTGTATTGTTACAGCCGTTTATTTTCTGTCTGTTTGGTTATGTATTAAATGCTGAGCGAAAGCATTCGCTCAACTCCACAAAACTCCACCTCTTTGTCGTTTTATTTCCTGCTTCTGGTCTGACGTCACCCACTCCAGCCATCTTTGTGACACGTGGTGAATTTTTGGTGAATGTGCCATGTCCTGTCTGTTTGTTTATTTAGCATTTGCTCAACTCCGCCAAACTCCACCTCTCTGTCATTTTATTTCCTGCTTCTGGTCTGATGTCTCCCACTCCCGCCGTCTTTGTGACAATAACACATTGCCTTGTCTGAGCATTAGTGCAATTGTCCACTTTACTAAATGCTGTCTCTCTGGAGATAGGTGGCTGTCTTTATTCTCAATGTATTGGGTTTATCTACCAAGACAGTAGGCTGGACACATCAGTAATGGAGAAAGGAGAGAAGGAAGAGAGAGCAGGAGGGGCAATCAGAGGTGAGTTAAGGTAGTCAAGTACTATACTGGATTTGTGGTAGGAGAGCGTAG
The DNA here is from genome assembly GCF_017654505.1 of Polyodon spathula. NCBI lineage: Eukaryota > Metazoa > Chordata > Actinopteri > Acipenseriformes > Polyodontidae > Polyodon > Polyodon spathula. The sequence goes on from NC_054535.1 coordinate 3,556,746, forward strand.
AATAAATGGTGTCAATTATGTTCTGAAAGAAAGGAGAAATCATGACGGGTAAGAGAGGAGGATGAATGGGAGATGGATTTATCAGTGGCTGAATGCAGGATTTGATCAATGATTTTGAAGATAATATTTGGTTTACTGTGTCCCATAGATATGCTTTTGGAGAAGTACTTCACCCTGGCAGCAGCAAGCACACACCTGTAGCTACTGAGATGATGGGACCAGATCTCTCTAAACTGTTACTACAGACAACATCCATTTGCACACAGACTTAAGCAGTCGAAGTTCGAGGGTATACCATGGAGAGTTGTGTTGTCTCTTAACTGTTCTGGTTGTAAACGGGGCAACTGTGTCGATGATCTGAGTAAGGGTGGCATTGTACAGGGACACTAGATCATCGACCGAAGACGGGAAAGTACCAGTCAGAGAGGAACAAGAAACACATGATCCTACACAATCACCTAGGGGTAGAATTTTGTCAGTTGAAGTGCAGATTAGGGAGAGAAATTGCAAGAACTCATCAATAAAAGCAGAGTTATTCTTTGGTGGACGATAGATAACAGCAAGGATGAGGGACATGTGCGAGGGGAGCTTGATAGTGAGATGCTGAAATGAAGAGAAGGCTGGCTGTGGCAGAGCAAAGCTCTGCTCTTTAGAAATTGGCAGGGATGGGGTTAACTTCCCCTACCTGCCTGGGTTTATTATGTTCAGGTGGCTGGGGTTGATTAGTTGATTAGGTTGATTAACGATCAATCAGCGCCCAGCCACCTGATATAAAAGGAGGCCTCTGCTTCTCATTTGGAGAGAGGGAGCTGAGGAAGCAGGTTGGTTTTTTTTTGGTTGTTTGGAGAGCTTGAATCCAGTGAAGGCATTGCCCAGCCTGGAGATTGTTATTTTTGTAAATTTTGCTTTTTGTCTTTCTTTGTGTTTAAATTGTTTTGTTTTGGCCCTTGTGCCCTTTCATTTTGTGTTTATTTATAATAAAATAGTTATTTTTTTGAACTGCAGTCTGTCTCTGGGCCTCTATCCACTCGCCAGCCTGCCACACTGGCATAGAGAGAGTTGAGGCAGCAAGCACAGAGTTAGCAATAACAGCAGTGCCCCCACCTCTACCAATGAGGAGTGGCATGTCAAAGAGCGAATAGCCATTTGGGGTAGATTGATGTAGAGAGTGCTTATCATTTACAGAGTGCCACATTTCTGCTAGACAGAGAAGATCAAGATTAGCATCAGTTATAAGTTGGTTGAGAAGCAGAGGTTTGTTAGTCAGAGAACGGCAATTTAGGAAGGAGAATTTACATTTTGTAGCAGGCAATACAGGGAGAAAGGACGTTAGTCGCAGTATCTGAAGCAAGTACTTACCAGTGTTCATTACCCACATATTGTTTTCTCTACTGCATAAGAAAAAGTTTTTTTTTTTATTTTAAATGCAAATTTAAAAGTTTAAAAAGGTAAACAATATTTTTATGCTTAACTCTGTATATCTATGGATTTTGTACAATGATTAGTGTTAGTTTGGTTCTTGGTTCATAGGTTAGTTTGCTTCTTAAACCTTTGTGCATCAAACAGCATTAAAATATGGCACTTCAAAAATAGCAGCGGAAGTGAATGATCAAAGCAACATCAAGCAATTAAGAGTGTCATTCCTGACATTAAAACAGACGCTACTGTGTCAGTTTCAACACTCCATTACTTCACCTACTGAAGTATGTACAGCCATTAATTTTATTTCACACTCAGTTTTATGTTTCCTGCTGGGAAATCAAGTAACATATTATTTTTTTTTTTTTATTTTTTTTTTTTAAATTGTGTAATTTTATTCAAAAAGAAACATCCAATAATAATTTTTAGTTGATACTATACTAAACATTTAAATTTAATTAATTAAGAAAACCAAAGAATATCCATCAATTTAAAATGACAGCTTTAGGATTCCTGATTTAGATTTGTTTTATACATTTAAGGGATATGCTTCCTGTCTTAGGTACTTTATGTGATGAATTGACAGCCCTATTATTATTATTATTATTATTATTATTATTATTATTATTATTATTATTATTAAAATTTTTCCATTTCCATTTGTGGTGCATTGATAGCTAGTTTGGTTTCTTGGGTGATATTGTACGCGTCTCCCGATGGCTTGCACCACCCAATTCTGTCAGTTTACTTTTCTTTTTATGATTTCAAAGCGAATAAACCTTTTTTGTGGTGATGTCATGTTCATAACTTGTGTAGATACTATTTCTGTTAGCGCAACGATTGGCCAAACGTTCACAAAGTACCAGTTGACTTGAGAAAATGGCTTCAACTTGCACAGATTCTGCTTCATCATACATGCCAGGGACATTGAACTTAACCAGAACTGCTACGTATCATAGTCCACATGTAAAATGTGCACTGAGATCCCCCCCCCCCCCCCCCCCCCCCCCCCCCCCGATCTATTTTTACATTTTACCGATTTATTCCCTATTTTAGTATTTGTAAAATAACTACAGAAAAATTTCTGGATTTTTTTTTTAAGATAAGATAAGCTATACAGTACAGGGCATCTGAAAAGACATGTAATCTATCTCCATGGACTCATCACTGTACAATATTTCTTGAGAATCAAGATATACTTTTGATTCTGGGTGGTGCATCTTTCAGAGATTTTGCAAGGTACTTCTGCAAGCTTTTTACAGATTCCTGATGAATGGAGCAGATACCGTATCATGCAGCCCATTTTCACATGTCTCTTTCCATTTCTACCCCTCCCCACAACACTTCCTTACCTGCCAGACTGACAACTTGAGGAATATAAAAAGAATAGAAAAAAAATCACAGCATCTCTCATTTGGGCTGATAATGCTGGGCCTTGACTTTTACCAGCTTTTCTTTTCTCGATTGCTTCAACATAGCATCAAAAAGCTTGTTACAGATAGTACAGTCATTATCGGCTACCCAGCACTGTTCAAATTATGTTTTAATCCAGCCCTGATGCAGATGAAGATACTGTAGAAATACCATACCAGCTTCCATTATAATAGCAAACAGTGCCATATAAATATTCAGCACTGTTATTGACCCTTTTTTTCAGGTTGCTAATATGTCTTTTATACAGTCAGAGAATATATTACAGTTCAGACTGTTCATTTTTCCTGTGTTCTAGGCCATTTAAATATCCTTTCTCCATTGTGGCATGCCTTTTTTAGCTGTTATGACACACCCTGCAAGCACGTAATGCAATATAATTAGTTACTATTGGCTGAGTGAGTGGGGTGCCTTTTGAGAATGTTTAAACCTTTTCTGTAGAGGAATGAGCTTTACTGCTCTCAGTAATTATAAAAAAGCAAAAGGATAGAAGGCTTCTATTGAAGTTGCTGGAATAAGATTGGAAGGGGTTGGGTGGGGCAGCAGGCTAGATCATTTTTACAACTTGGCACAGTTTAAGAGAGGCTAACGACTCCATGGTAGGGGGTGTTAGGTCTTGTCCACATCATTCTCATTTGAACTAAATTCACAAACACCATTCTTAAAAATAAAAAATAAAAAAAACTAATACGATGTATGTTGCCATCAGCATGTTAAGGAATTAAATAACATGTTTGTGTTAAATGTTTGTGCCGTCACAGCTGCCCGAATAAGGTCACACAGTAAGTGCTAAGTAAGTGCACTCTGCACTAACCAAGAATCTTGAGAGTAATTGTCCTAAACATTTTGATATTTTGAAAAATACCTTCAAGAAACCTTTTCCCAGGTAGTTCTGCAGTGTCCCACAGTCATGTTAAACTGTGATTCCTAGTTGTCGGCTTACAACTGTGCATTCTTCTACAGTGTAGCCTTCTGAGATCTTGATCACAGTCCAGTGAGCCTGTAAAAGGAGAGATCCGTGCTGACTGTCTGGTGCATGCGTGGTACTGCAGGACGGGGGCAGTGGTCTCGTAGATCTGCCTGTTAGTCATGGTATGACACGAAGAGATGGGGAAGACAGTGTGTTGGCTTTCCCTCTCTCTGAATGGCTGAGAGGCGGACCTATTGCTGACCCTATAAAATAATGCTCTGGTGTTCCCTCAGCCTGCCCATCTAAGACGAAACAAGCCAGCTGGCAGAAGTTCTGCTGCTGGACCGAGCACGGCCAGAGAAGAAAGAGCAAAATAAATAATTAAAAAGAAAAAATAAAAGGAATTTTTAGGAACGGGGAACAACCTGGGTAGAACCCCAAACTGTACGAGCAGGTTAAGGTAATGGGTGAGCGTAGGACAGAGATCCAGGCCGCACGGATAGCAATTGTCGGGGTAACGCTGCTGAGTGCATAACCTTTATTTTGTAGTTTTATTACCGTGTTTTAACCCTTTGTGGTCCATTTATTTAGTGCTTGCCAGGTGAGTCAGATCCAATTTATTTTCACATGCATTGTTTATTTTACACGCACTGTTTTATATTTTTTTCAGAGTAAAACAGGTTTAAAAGGCCCTGCATAGCAAAAGGACATCAGTACTGCATCTCCAGCCAAGCTCCACCCCTTGTTCGCTGTATTTTTCACATACCTCTTTATATACATGCACACTGATAAATCATCTCCTGATCACTCATTGTATCACGAAACTCCTCAACAATGCGATCCAAGTCATTATTTTATTACTATAACATATCAAAAAGCTTTGCAAATGTCCATGATTTTCTTTGAGTGCTGGATGCGGAAGCAGCTATCTCCTTTGTTTATGTCCGTTTCATCTCTGTGGTGCATGGGGCTATCAGATACGCCCTTTTCTCTGCTTCATTCGGCTCCTATTGGTCTCATTCAGCCATTGAAAGGTTTTCTCGGCTTTGTCCAGAGAAAAAATGACTAGAGACCTGTGCTTTATGTCTTTTTGATGATGTCAGACAGGGTCCGACATTGGACTAGAAAGAGAAAATTGTAATGTCGGACCTGTTCCGACATAGGACTACAAAGGATTATTTTCCCTTTTTCTTTCGCCTTTTGTTTTCATTATTCTTTTGAGCACCTGCGAGTGCACCAGCACTGAACTGTTTACCTGTGTTAGTATTCCTGTGAACCTGTCTACCATTGCTGGTCCTCAGGCCATGGACAACAGTGCCCTCTGCGAGCTAAAATAAATCACTGCAAAAAGAAAAATGAAACAAATAAAACTGGGCACCTGTGCGGTGTTTGCAAATACTCTTTTCTGTCTCCCATGTCAGTGAATACCCCCACCCTTCCACAGAGCCAAATAGGCATTCTGTAATTTTATGTACTGCAGTGGTGGTCATTTTATGAAACAAACAGTATTTTATTAGCAACGATACAGTTAAATGGTTTACTTTATTCATGATCACAGGAATCAGCATTCTAATGGTCAGTTGGTCAACTCTTAATTCACAGTGATTGAACATTTATAAAGGCTCTGCTTTCCCAGAAGTCCTTGAATAGCTTTTTTCTCTGGCCCTTGAAGATAAATGGGTATCTTGGACTAATCAAAAGTAATAAATCATTGGCCTTTCTGCTGATCTGGAATGATGTACTCTACATTTCAGGGCAGCTGTCAGCTAATAGTCTAGCAAAACACTTGATGTCTCTCACAGGCTATTTGTGCAAAATGTAGTGAGGAGGAGAAATCCACTGTGGATGAAAAGATTCTGTAAAATGCAGCCTTGACCTATACTGTTTTTTTGAAATGTATTCTTCTCTGGCTCTTTTTTTTTTAAAAAGAGGTTCTATAAATGCATTTTCCAGTACTCATACCTGTTAATACAGTGCTCCTGTGATTGCATTATTTCTTTGTTATTCCCATTTCCAAATGTTAGCGAGACATGCAATCAAATATTCCAAACATTACTGGTGGACTGATTGCAATTAAGTAATGAGAGACATATAACAAAAAATGAATACAAAAGATTTAGAAGTGAGTAGTTTTTCGAAATTTTACAGTATAATCGTAAATCTCGAAAAACTACTCACTTCTAAATCTTTTGTAGTCATTTTTGTATTACTTTAATACAAATACATGTTAATTTGGATTCATATGTTGTTTTTTTCTGACTTTATGTGAACGAAATACACAAAAGTTCCCGTTTTCTCATTGGAAATAGTGATATTTTGAAATTTACCTGTCCTGGTCACAAAAGCAAAGTTTGTGGGGAATAATAGCCATTTTCTATACTTTTGAGGCATAAGCAATTAGGAAATAACACTTACTACCCAGGAACAAAAATTGTGCTGTATCCATAACGACAGTGTCAGCAGAGATTTAAAACGTCTACTAATTTATATATATATATATATATTTATATATAGATATATATATATATATATAATATAGTATATGCGCCAGCACAACGTTATAAAGCTGGAGACTGAATACTGCTCCCCAGTTGAATTTCTTGCACTGGCATAATATTCCCTTATGTTGTTGAGATTTTGGATTTATTCCCATAAAATGAATGATTTATTTTTTTTTGCTTTAAGTACATTAACCAGCCCATGCTGTAGTTTTTTTTTTTTTTTTTGTTTAGTTTTTTTTTTTTTCAATCTTTCAATCTATTTCATTTAACTGTTCCTCATCTACTGTTATGTGTCTACTCTTGCTGGTGCACATATTTTTTTTTTTTTTTCATTTGGACTGCTGTCTTCACTCAGAAAGTTGGTGATGTACCAGTTATGTGGAGTTTCATCCCCAAATATATTAAAGGAAATAGGTCAAATGCCACTCATTTTTGGCTGTAGTTTTCTAACTAATAAAATAAAATGGCAGTTTGTAATGGAATTTAGAATGCAGTGGTGTGTAGTGAATTATTCAGTGTGAAGCGACTCATTGGTATGCAAGCCATGCTATACGCTATATATATATATATATATATATATATATATATATATATATATATATATATATATATATATATATATATATATATAACACAAATATACTGTTCACAATTATATTTTCATGATTTCCTTGGCTTCATTAATACAATCACAAACTAATTAACATTTACAAATTTGATTCATTGTTTAGAAGAATTCCCTTTTAAAAATAAATAAACTTGAACATATTAGAAAATGCTTTTCTAAAACTGCAGGATTGCTTCTGGAATGGTCATAAAATTTCTTCAACACATTAATTTCAGAAGCTCATTTTGTATTTATCTAGCTCCCCTTGAGGCTAATTAGCAAGTCAGTAAGTGGATTTTGTGATGCACTATGTGATGTTCCTGGGCTCTGTTAACAGGTTTGTTTTATGATTGAAGTCCTTATGTCTTTACTTTGGGGATAGGGTAATCATATTGTTTAGTTAATGTTTTTTTTTTAAAGCAGTCCTGATGAGGTCACAACAATACAGGAATGAGCATGGTGTTTGTCTGCTCAGGTGCGATACTGTAAACAAGGACTTACGGTCTGCTTTTGTATTGCCCACCTGCACCACCATTCTGAGGATTCTTTGTTGTGCTACCTGGCTTCAGGCCACATGGCAACTTCTGGCTGAGATCTTGCCTGCAGGGTCCAGTAGTCAATTTAGTCATAAAAAAACAGTCAATTTAGCATAAAGGATACAGCCATATAATGATGAGAAAAAAGGGTCAAATCTGTAAAGATATAACTGAGACATGTTCTACCTGGGCACTGCTGCACCGACAGGGAAAGTGTGGCGTCTCCCCAGCTACTCAGGTGTGTAATAGTTGGTCTCAGTTAAGATTGTTGTAGTGTAAAAATGTAATCCCAATCTCTCTACTTTTTTGGGTTTGTGTGACAAACAACATTATCGTAATATAGTCTTTTGCAATGACTTGTCATATGAATTACTGTAACTTTGTAACTCACATTTTACTGTTTGGTAAATGTGTATTTGAGTGATACATGAAAAGCAGTAATTGAGTTTTGGTGAGAAGTGGCTGTGACTTTTCTATATATATATATATATATATATATATATATATATATATATATATATAATATATATATATATATATTGTTTTGTTTATATATTTCCTCCTTTAACAATTGCTTCAAAATTCAGTAACTGTGAATTAAACTGGCAAAAGGTAAGCAGCCAGCATATTTATAATCAGGGTTTAGCAGGGTTTTTTTTGTTTGTTTGTTTTTTTTTATGGCAGAAAAGCAAACGGGTTATAACGGAATTAATAAATGTTCTGTTTTCAGGAGATAACCAGATTTCTAAATAATGTACAAATTCAAGCTGTTGGCCTAGGGACACTTACAATCTTTGTAATGTGTTTTGTCGTTTAAGCTTGTGGTATAAAATGAGATGTTTTTCAAAATATATTATTGACTGCAAAATATTTTGTTTAGGTCTGCCCTTCAAGTTAATAAAGATGATTCATGACCTCACTTTGTTTGGACAAATTGTCATCTTTGTGCTGAAAAGGGCCCCATTAGTATTTAATAGTGGATGTTGAATCAGCTACCACGTCACTATCTGGGTAGTTTTGAGCATTGGTTCTTTTGATGAGAATATCCTGGGTCCACTATTTCTTACTGACCAGCATCTTAGTAATTTATTATGTAAATGTCCACTAATAATATGAACACTATACTGTGGTAGTTTCACTTGTTTACTTGCAAAAATGTGAGCTTAAGAAACTGGCTTACATTCAGAAGAGTGATAGAGAAAGGGATAAATTGTGCACTGAGAGGGGAAATTGGGACATGAAGACTTTGGAAAAGAATGGAATGATAAAAATCAACAATGCAGCTATTGAGGGAAACAAGGCCTACAACTGTACATATTTCAATTTTACATATATTATGTGTGTCAGGATGAGACTCAGAGATAAGAAAAACAAACAAAACAGATGGATGGATGGATGGATGGATGGGCGGGCGGGCGGGGATGGTGGATTGGACGGGCGGGCGGGCAACTGCCTTCACCAGACAATGGATGTATCCTTCCTTTTATACATGTGGCCACTCCCCAATTAATAACTATTACCTAACTGGGGAATGGACACACCTGTGATTGCTAGCAGGGACAGATTTAACCCCATCCCTGCCAGCCCTGCCTTTTCGTCACCATTGCAGGTAATAATGACTGGTTTAATAATGGTCTGGTAAGTTGTTTAGCCACAACCTGAGTTGCACTGATGCTGGTCTACTTGATACCAACTATTCAGGTTGGTAACAAGTGAAATTGTAAGTTACACAAATTAAATTTCTAATTATACTGGTGTCTTTGTATAGGATTATTTGCACACTTATGTGGATGCATACAATTAAACAACTATTGTAAATTTCAGTTTTGCACATGTTATACAGTCAACTCTGAGAGATCAGTGTATTTCAGCATGTAGGCTTCTTCTGAGTGATGCCAATTTCCAATTTGTAGAAGTTCTACAATTCCTTAAAAGCTGATGTGTTACTGATCTGCGACACCAAGAATAAAACCCTGTTTGTCTCTGAAGGAATTTAATCTGTTCAGTCTTGAAAAAGAAGACTACGTGGGACTATTTGATTCAAGCTTTCAAAATTCTAAAAGGAATCGATAGTGTCGACCCAAGGGACTTTTTCGACCTGAAAAAAGAAACAAGGACCAGGGGTCACAAATGGAGATTAGATAAAGGGGCATTCAGAACAGAAAACAGGAGGCACTTTTTTACACAGAAATTTTGAGAGTCTGAAACCAACTCCCCAGTAATGTTGTTGAAACTGACACCCTGAGAACCTTCAAGAAGCAGCTTGATGAGATTCTGGGAAAAATAAGCTACTAACAACCAAACGAGAGCCATGAAATCTCTGAAGTCCAAAGAGCAGACATGCACAGTGCCTTTTCATGCCATGCTAAGGAATTAGCACGGCCAAGGGATTAGCATGGCACAGAGAGAATAGGGCCCCCTAATGACCAACCAGCATTGCTTCCTGTACCACCTGCTTTTCTTGGATGGTCACCTATCCATGCACAAACCAGTGAAACCCTGGCTTATCTTGTAACAGTTGATGATAATCAAAGTGTAAGCTGCAGACACACAATACAGTCTCTGAATGTAATCACCTACCAATATTTGGTCTTAACAAATACACTATGAAGCGATGTATAAAAAACATATTTACACCTCTGCAAATTAGAATTAAGCCGTAAGAATAAGAGCCAGATATTAAAACGATAGAGTTTATTGCAGATCGAGACAGAGAGGATGGGAATTGTGTAAACATTCTTTAAGTGCCCATGCTGCAGAAATGGATCCAGCTTCTGCATTAGTTGATTGTCTGTTGATATATGTTGGATTTATAATGGACTTCTTAATAGTATAGAGTGACTAAAAAAAAAAGTGCGTCTTGCTTCAAGCCTGCTATAAAATTGGATTTATTGGTATATTTTTTACAAGGACTTTGCCTTCTTGGTGTGCACAATAAACCTGTGGTGGGGGAGGTTTTGATATACATTACATGGTATATCCCTAATATCGATCTTTTATAAACATAATTATGTTTAATATGTTTTCTCATCTAACTACTAAATTAGTATTCTGTCTATTTGGTTTGGATAAAACAGCATTTTCAAAGGAAAAACACATTGAAAAAGGTAATATATTGCAGGTTACCAGGCATTTGCCATGCTTGCCTGTGGCTTGTCATGTTTTTAGCATGCTTTATTTAAATGTATCACATGCATTTACCATGCTATAGTGATTTTTTAAAGGCATTTTATATGTTGACTGTCTTTTTTAAAACTGCAATAATTCCCAGTGTGACTTAACCTTGCTGGACACTTAAAATACAACCAAACCAAAAAGCATGAACTCATCAAAAGGCTTTTAAAACCTTTAACAAATTGATAAGAGATAAATACCGTATTCGCTCGAATAAAAGTCGACCTTGTGTAAAAGTTGAGCCCCCCATTGTGAGAGCGAGATTTGGGTATAATAATAATTATAATTATTATAATAATAATTATAATTATTATTATTATTATTATTATTATTATTATTATTATTATTTAATTGTTTTTGAAACAGAGATGGTAAGTTTAGTATAACAGAAAACAAAAAGTAACTCCTGAAATCGAAACTGCTGTTAGAGTGCACTTCAGCTGTTAGTTTTCATATATGCATTTAGATATCCTGATGGAGCTTCAGTTGCAGATTTGCAAAAATAACAATTTTATAAGCACTTCTACCTAGAACCGTAGTAGATGTTTTTTTTTTTTTTATTTGTTTGTTGTTTTTTTGTATAGCCTACAATAGTATCTTTTTAGTATGCAAGCACCATCCCCAGTTCCTAGGAGGCTGTATGGTCCAGTGGCTTGAACCAAGAGGTACCCGGTTCAAATACCAGTTCACCACTAACTATTTGTGTGACCCTGAAAAAGTCACTTAACCTCCTTGTGCTCCGTCTTTCAGATGAGACGTTATTGTAAGTGACTCTGCAGCTGATGCATAGTTCACATACTCTAGTCTTGTATCTTGTAAAGCACTTTGTGATGGTGGTCCACTATGAAAGGCGCCATATAAAAAAAAAATAATAATAGAAGAAGGGTGCAGGTGTGTGGCTAAGTACTGCATGTGAACTTACCTTGCGCACTCAATGCATGCCTGCTACAGGGCTCCCCTGGGTCCTAAACCCTGCTAGGTACAGACGGGGATTGCAGTAACCAAACACTGGCCATGACTTTTGCAGACATTAAAGGTTTGCTGAGATAAGGGGGCTTTTGCTTGTGTATTAGAAGACCCGCCCAACTTCAGGATTGTGTTTTGGGGTTAAATTTCTCGATTTATACTCAAGCAAATACAGTATCTGTTGATGGAGTTGATAAATGTGCTATATAGAAAATGCACAGCAAATATTTCCACTATAACCTGCAACATCATTCTCATTGTCAAGCAACAGCATTTTATTTACCAAACCTTTTAAGCTCACACTAATGTGCATGCAGTGCATTATATCAAGTATTTGCTTGGACGAGCTTCAGGTTACCTTGGTGACGACATCAGCTAAATTTAAAGTGCCAGATGCATCAAGGTTTTGATTCCGAAAGTGATTTTGCTTTGTTTAATTTCATTTTATATGGTCATATTTAGAGGACACACATTTTACAAATTACATTTTAACATGACAAATCACTAAAGGGTAATAAAGACTTTAAAACACAGGAAAATTATCTGTTTATAACTCCCAAAGTTATTGAGGAAAAAACAGTGTTTCCTTATTTCTCCCCTTGAGCTACCAAGATGATCAAGACCTGAAATCAAACATAACAAGAGCAGTATATATAGTTTGTGACTCCCGTGTTGCACATTTTCTTCTCCTTTTCTGAGAAACATCAGCAATATTTGGTAAGATTGGAGAACTTGCATTTCACTCCGGGGATGCCTAACTTATGTGACTAGGACTAATCTTTCCACAAGCAATTATCTGTGTGCGTTTGGTAATGTCAGCTTTGTATTCTCCTGTGGTCACAGGGGCATCAGACTCTCCTCTGCAATGGCAGGGATTAGTATTGAATAGATAACCTTGGGGGCTGAATAAAGCAGACAAATTGGACTTGCTGGTCCCAATCTTTTGATCCTGTTCCTTTTAGCTTGTCTGTGGATTAGATGTACATATAGCATAAACTACCAATGAAACCCTAAACATAAACTACCACTGTCAGTTTCATAGTTTCAGTGGTGGAGCAGGATTGGTACAGAGTCTAAACAAGTTTTTACATCTAAAATCGACTTTACCTCAACAGCAACAATGGCAGAGCTGCATTCAAAGCTTTCTTCGGTCTCAGGTTCAGACTCTGTTTTACCCTCTGCTCTGTTCTGCGGAGGAGCACTCTGGTACCGTGTTTTTCAGAAGCCAGCTTGCTTTTTCTTTCATGTATTAAGTTACAAGCCAGCCTGTCAAAAAAGTAAATAATGGTTGCAGGCATTTCAGTGTCTATTCGTTTTGTTTGTCTATTTATTTTGGCCTCACGTGCCGTGTGCTGTTTTTGTTAGAAACCTTTTATTTTCTGTCTGTTTGTTTATTTACCAAACTCCACCTCTCTTTTTGTTTATTTTCCCGTTTCTGGTCGGACGTCCCCCACTCCGACCGTCTTTGTGACACTTTGTGTAAGGGGTGGGATAACAGCGCCTCCAAGCATCAGACCAGAGCAGGAACCGCAGCTTTTTTTGAGGGAAAAAAAAAAATTGGATTACAAAAAAATAAATAAATAAATAAAATGGGATGGAAGGAGAATAAAAAGGTAAAGGACAGGGAGGCGGAGTGTCGCCTAATTGCCAGACATCCACGACGATTTAACAAGCCATTGCCGGGGTGCCTCCTCTGCGACCAGGACCATCTGTTCGCCAACTGTCCCTTCCGCCACTATGAGGAGGAGAAGGAGGAACTGGCCCAAGAGAGGAAGGTGAGGAGGAGGCAGAGAAGGGGAAAGGGGAAGAGGAAGGCAGAGCGCCCATCGCCTAAGTCTCCACCAGCAGAGGAAGAATGCCTGCTGGTTTTGCCTCCAGAGGATGGGGAGCTGTCTCCAGCATCAGAAGGAGAGGAGCCATTGCTGCCGTCTCCAGCGCCAGAGGGAGAGGTCCCACCGCTGTCTCCAGAGCAGGAGGGAGAGCCGCACTGGTCCCCTGCAAGTGAGGGAGAGCCGCCCCAGTCCCCTGTAACAAGGGTAGACTACACGCTGCTCCCACCTCCGTCGCCAGGAGACTACACGCCTCCGCCACCTCCATCAGCAGGAGCAGAGCAGCAGGAGCTGCCTCTGCCTCTGCCACCTCCACTGGCAGGAGCAGAGCAGCAGGAGTTGCCTTTGCCTCCGCCACCTCCACCAGCAGAGGGTGAATGCCTACTGGGTCCCTGTCCACCAGCAGAGGATGAGTGCCTGCTGGGTCCCTGTCCACCAGCTGAGGATGAATGAAGAACCGCCCGGCCGCAGTGGCCGAGAAGAGGGCCAACACCAGCACCCCAGCTTGTCCTGACTCCCTGCCTCGCTTCTTCCAAGGATGCCTACCATGCTTCGCCCAAGGATGCCTGCCTCACTTCGCCCAAGGATGCCTGCCTCGCTTCGTCCAAGGATGCCTGTCTTGCTTTGCCCAAGGATGCCTGCCTGGCATCGTCTGGGGTTGCCTGTCGCTCCGCATCGCCTGAGGTTGCCAGCCGCTCCGTATCGCCTGGGGTCGCTGGGATTGCTTCACCTGGGGTTTCCCGCCACTCAGCATTGCCTGGGATTGCCCACCGCTCAGCATCGCCTGGGGTTACCCACCGCTCAGCATCGCCTGGGGTTACCCACCGCTCAGCATCACCTGGGGTTGCCCATCGCTCAGCTTCGCCTGGGGTCTCTGGAACTGCTTCGACTGGGGTTGCCAGCCTTTCCGCATCGCCTGGGGTTGCCAGCAGCTCCGCATCGCCTGGGGCTGCCTGTTGCTCCGCATCGCAGCAGGAAGTACTGTGGTGGGAACCCCACCAAGGGGAGCTGCCAGCTATGAAGAAGGGGGGAGGTCAGGAGACCACCCCCCAAGCAGCCTTTCCGCTGCCAGGACTACCCCGGCTGGAGGAGCCAGAATGGGGACTATTAATGTCTCTGCTGACGGCATTTCCGCTGTCAGCTGGGAAGCTGACGGCTTTGCCACCAGCAGCAGAAGAGTGGCAGGAGTATGACACCCCACTGTCAGCATTGGTGCTGACAGCCTTACGCGCTGTGGGAACCTTGAAGCCTCCGGTCCTGGCCCAGGACTTTGTGCTGGACTTTTGGGCTTTTAAGGGGGGAGGTGGCCATTGAGGCCATGTGTGCTTTGCACAGGGGTGATATATGTGACAAAGTGCCCTCCCCTTTGTGTCTTTTCTGTTATATGTTGCGTGTGGTGTGTTAAATGTTGGTGTATAGTCATTCGTACACGGGATATAAACGGGTCTGTGTAACACGAGTGTTTAAAATGTTAATTTGTATTTAGGCACGAGGATTGCACAGCACTTCACGTGCAAGTAAACTGTAATATGTGAGCACAGGGAATTGCACTTGATTAATTCACGTGCAGTTGTACTAGGACTCCAATTGAATGATTGATTACCAGTCGAGTCTTAGTACAGCTGCATAAAAGCAGCATGTTTTCACATACTCGCGGTTGTGTGTTCGGGAGTGGAGAACGGGGGAGAGAGAGAGAGAGAGAGAAGTGTAATTATAAATATCAATTGTTTTGTCTACTGTTCGTCCACCCTGTTTTTGTCAGTAACTATTTGTTTTGTTTGTCTATTTATTTTGGCCTCACGTGCCGTCTGCTGTTTCTGCTACAAACCTTTTTATTTTCTGTATGTTTGTTTATTTATTAAATAATGAGCAAAAGCATTCGCTCAGCTCCACCAAACTCCACCTCTCTCTTTGTTTATTTTCATGTTTCTGGTCGGACATCCTCCACTCCAGTCGTCTTTGTGACAGTCATCAATCATTAGTTGACATAGCTGATAGTGCTGTAGGTACTTTACCCTAAGAGGTACAAATCCATTGTACGCATACATGTAGCTGCGGTATCAGGCAGTGAATCACTAACTGTATATGGAAATCTAGTTACCGTACCATTTTTTACTTCTACATTTCCTTCTTTCTTACGATTAATGTTGAGCTGTCTTATTAGTTTCTGTCATTTAGATACTTGTATGACACAACTGACTAACTTAAAAGCAATCATAGCACTTTGGTCACTCACGAAAGATGCTGTTGATTAAATCCCATTCAGAAACCATCATTTTTTCAAGTCTGACACTGACAAGTTATTACAGGAGGTGTGTTGGTTTACAGAGATGGATAGCCAAATCACTGAATCAATTAAATGCACTTATTATAACATCATTTATCAGCCTAATGAAATCTCTATAGAAATAATTATCTCATTGCACTCTATTAATTTTGTTTGCCTTGTTCATCCAACTATGGTCCTGAACAATTATTATTATTATTATTATTATTATTATTATTATTATTATTATTATTATTATTATTATTATTATTATTATTAGGCTTCATAGCCAAAGGCTGGGAAGCCTATTATTATTGTTAAAGGTTTTTTTTTTATTATTATTATTTTTTTCCTTCCCAAAACTTTAAACTGCTGCTGCTTCTAAGCTGTGTGACTGATCAGGTTCTGACTTGACAGGTAACAATCTGGATACATTGGCTGTCAGATGCTGAAAATTTTTTGCTGCTGCGTTCTTGCAATTGGCACTGTGACGAATTTTTCAATAAAACCTTTCGAAATCTTCTTCTTCGGAACCGGTTAAATGATTGATCTGAAACTTGACATATATCATCAGCATCCAAACCAGCATCAAGTTTGGCTGCCATAAATTTTATTGAAAGCGCCCCTAACAACAAACTGCTGCTGTTTGAAAACCGTTTTTCCAACAAACTCCAAACTTGGTAGTTATTGTCCCAGTAACAATGGGATACAAATATGAAAATGGTGATGTTTTATAAAACAAGATGGCCGCCACTTATTCGTTTACATTTGAAATTTAAACCTGCGTCAACCAAACATCTTCCCTGATACTGTATCAATACAGCTGACTTTTAAAAAATTGTGTTGACTGGAAACGAAAATGGCAGTTTGACACATTTTATAGAAATCTTTCAAAATCTTCTTCTTGGGAACCGGTGAAGCGATTGATCTGACTCTTGACCTAATTCAAGCATTCAAAATTCTAAAAGGTATTGACAGTGTCGACCCAAGGGACTTTTTCAGCCTGAAAAAAGAAACAAGGACCAGGGGTCACAAATGGAGATTAGACAAAGGGGCATTCAGAACAGAAAATAGGAGACACTTTTTTACACAGAGAATTGTGAGGGTCTGGAATCAACTCCCCAGTAATGTTGTTGAAGCTGACACCCTGGGATCCTTCAAGAAGCTGCTTGATGAGATTTTGGGATCAATAAGCTACTAACAACCAAACGAGCAAGATGGGCCGAATGGCCTCCTCTCGTTTGTAAACTTTCTTATGTTCTTATGTTCTTATGTTCTTGGCATATATCATCAGCATCCAAACCTGCATCAAGTTTGCAAAGCACAAGTTTCTGTGATAAATTATAATGTCAAAATGGCTGCCACAAATCTTATCAAAACGCGCCCTTAACAGCAAACTGCTTCTATTTGAACAACATTTCACCAACAAACTCCAAAACATGGTAGTTATTGTCCCAGTAACAATGGAATACAAATATGTCAAAATGGTTATGTTTTATAAAACAAGATGGCCGCCAGGTGTGTGTTTTCATCTGAAATTTAAAACTGCCTCAGTTGACAAATGGTTTACTTGACTAACTTGAAACTTCACAAGCATCATCCTTGACACTGTAGCAATACAACTGACTTTTAAGAAACTCACGTTAAATAACATGGCTGCCTGACGCATTTTTAAAAAATGCTTCGCCCTGCCCCTTTTCATGTGCAGGGCTTCTAGTCCTGTCACACTACAAAATTCAGGCACTAAGCAAAATAATGTGTTATACAATGACATTAGAAATGTGTGGAGCAAAGGAGAAGCCATATTAATATAAAATGGGTAAATCCGGAATTTGTCAAGGCACTGACTAGAGGGGAGGCATGCCTTGATTTTGTCTTTTCAAATAACAGAATAACTATAACAGAGGTCAGACTCAGACCACAGCATGGTCTCATTTGAAGTGCTTTTTAAAACCCCCAAAGTAATGACTAAAGCTAAGGTTTACAATTTTAGAAAGGCAAACTGTAAAGGTATGAAACCGAGACTAACAGAAGTAGATTGGAATAAAATAGAGAAAATATCCAGAGGAAAAACAATTACATCCTAAAAGTACACAAATCCATGCCATAATAGTTTAATAGATCAATTTTAAAAACATATTACTTTACAGAGCGTTTAAAAGGGACCAAGATCAAATTACACAGAAAGTGTACTTGGAACTGCAAACACAAGTCAAAAAGGAAGTTAGAAAGGCCAAGAGAGAGATAGAAATGAACATTGTTAAGGGGGCTAAAACCAATCCCAAAAAGTTTTGATTTTTTTCAAAATATTATAACAGCAAGTGAACATTCAAAGAGGAGGTACAATGTATAAGAGATGCAAATGGCAAAATCTTAGATTACCATAAAAAATAGCAAATATATTAAATGATTACTTTTCATTTTTACTAAGGAAGATATGGACAACATGCCTCACATCTTGTTTTAAATAACTTTAGCATAACAGAGGCAGAAGTGTTAAATGGACTAGGGGCTCTTAAAATAAACAAATCCCCTGGGCCAGATGAGGTCCTCCCAATAGTACTTAAAGAAATGTTATTTACAAACCACTAACCAAGACCATGCAACAGTCTCTTGACACCGGGGTTTGTGGGGAATAATATCAATTTTCTATATTTTTGAGGCATAAGCAATTAGGAAATAACACTTACTACCCAGGAACCAAAAAAAAAATAAAAAATTGTTACACGGTGCATTATAAATAAATAAATATGAGCCCTGTTCTTCATCTGGTGAAACCACTTGAGGGGAGTGTGGTTTGTGAGGAGGCTGATGTTTTTCCCAGGAGACAGTACTGTAAGCCTTGACTCATTATTTTACCACAAGGCAAGTTAATGTCTAGCTTCCTGGCCCATCCAAACTAGTCATGCTATGCAATTGTTTTGAATGTTTTTTGTCAATTCACTGTTGATAATAAAATAATGTACTTCAACTCTTTATGTGTATCAGTAATTAAACAGAATTCCTGGCATATTACCATTTAAAATAGGGCAACATTATACTTATAACACCCAGGGACATATTGATCAATCAATTGATTTTCAAAGTTAAACGATGGAACATCTCTGTATCTGTAGCTCTAAAAACATTTGCTTTGAGGTAATGAACACTTGTTAGACTACTGAGATCAAACCAAAGCTGTCTGACTGTTATTGTGATGCAACAGATAATTTTACACAAGGAATCAAGAGCAATTCTAGATCCCCACACACCCCACCACATTCATTAAGCAAACAAATGTTTTTCAGTGTATTCTACGAGGAGTTTATCCTAATTCAAATATTAGAATGTTTACTTCTGAGTTCACTGCATTTAAAAACAAACACTATTACTTTGAAGGAAACTGTTCTTTTTTCATTCTTGGGTACTTTAAACTTTAATCCATGTTCATTGATTGTACTTTTTTTTTTTTTTTGCCAGTGCAAAAAAAGTCCTGTCTTTAGTAGCTATCATTAGACTAAAAAAACATTGAGCTATATTATAATCACAATAACAAACAAAAAAATAACAACCAGTGTCTAATTGTATTGCATACCTTCTGGTTATTAGAGAGCAACATTTCTCATCAAATCAAAAACCCTGAAATGAATCAATACATAACAAGAGCACTGATTAAGTTAATTCACGTACACACTTTGGTTTGACGCAGAACTTTTCATTATTAAAATGCATCTGTGTATAGATGTGAAGTGTAGT
The DNA here is from genome assembly GCF_017654505.1 of Polyodon spathula. Taxonomy (NCBI): domain Eukaryota; kingdom Metazoa; phylum Chordata; class Actinopteri; order Acipenseriformes; family Polyodontidae; genus Polyodon; species Polyodon spathula. The sequence goes on from NC_054535.1 coordinate 3,576,120, forward strand.
TGGATCATATTCTGGAGATAACAGTGACCAATATTTGATAGAATAGCAATGGACACAAACTGCAAATCCACTACTAATTCTTAACTACTGTAGAGTTGCCATCTAACATTAAGTGGAGAAAACATTAGGTATTTAATTTCTTTATTATTTGAGTTGGATGTATAAACATACCAGCTTCAACTTCCTAACAAACTACTCTGCCGAGACTTTAATTATTTTTGACAGAATGGGCAATAGATTTTTACATTATTTTGCTTATAATTAGGAAAATGTTAATGACTATCTATTATTAGTTGGATATTTTCTTGTACAACTGGATTTGATGCATTTATATGCTTTCATTGTGCTGAAAACTAACTAGATGTAGTTACATGTAACTGATTCCAAAGAGAGGAGTAAATGAACACACTATCACCAAAAACTTTCATCTTTCATACACACGATTATCTTGCTTAACAGTTTCTAAGCATTGCCTTAGATTATGTATTAAAAAAAAAAAAAAAAAAAAACTGAGCTAGCATTCAAAATATTACTACTATGACAACGTCATGTTTATATTAAATATGTTTCATAAAGAACCTACAAACTGCAGAATATGTTACTCACAACAGGGCAGTTTTAAAACTTTTGCATCACCCAAAAGTGTATTTGGTTACTGTCTCTTTAAATCATTAAAATGCAATAATACTGTACACAAACGTACGCATTTTCTTAAAAAAAAAAAAATGCTGTTTACAGTTAGATAGTCTATGGTTGTCTTTGGTGTACTTTTATATGGTGTATGGCAATTTTAGATTTTGTTTAAATACTGTGTTCTGTTTTTTTTTTTTTTATTCTTTTTTCTCTATATTATCTCTATCAATTGCAGTGTTTTTTTAAGCTCCTTTTATTTTACCCATTTGATAATCACAGCTAATTGTTGTATCCACATGTACTTGTGTAGACATTAGAAAACCAATAAACAAAGTAAAATAATAAAAAGTTGTGTTATTACAAGAATGTTATAAAAGATCAACTTTAAATATGTCTTTAAAAAGGGATCTGCTTTACCAAATGCAGGATCTACAGCTCTGGCCAGAAGTTTTGTGTCACCATAGATTTAACAATTTTTTCTTCATAAAGTTGACTGAAACCTGCTGAATATTTTATGTTAACATGTTGAATGACATACATCTTGGTAAGGGGGTTTTCAAATTGTACCCAGGCCTATAACATAATTACATATCATTTTAAACGTATGCTGTATATAACCACAACTTTCAATAGTCCAGAACTGAACAGTGTCAATGAACTCATAAATCATTGCTATTCTGAAATAAAGATGAATGGCTTTCAGAACAGGCAATAAACAATCTGCAGGACTACAGAATTCTGAAATCACAACATATTCTAAGAGAATAAGTTATAATGTCCGATGTCAGTGGAAAATGTGGAGGACTCAGTTGGTTTCTGGCTTGGTGCTTTTGTTTTTACATCACAATATGAATACAGTTGTCATTTTAGCTAACCCTACTACATAAAGCATTTTTTCCATATGTGTAAAAAGGTGACAGGAGCCTACTAATGGTAGCCTCAGCTGTTACACATAGGTAATGCTGTTGCTGTCTTTTGTATTAGGACTACTATGGCCTTACTGTGCCTGTTATGTGAGAGAAAAATAACATTTAACCAGCTGAAGGATATTCTTATCATCCTAGAAAGAAAATTCCACATCAGAAACAGTTGGTTATCGTTTAATAACCAAGTTTATAACCAAGAGTAAATGGATATTTTGGAAATTTTTTATATAATTAGGGGAAATTAATTTAGAGTCCGCCCAATGTTCAATATCCCACTGCTGACGAACTGGCTGTTTAACACTTTTTACTGAGGCACTGTATGAGACAGCCCTGCTGGCCACTGGAAAGAGGAGATCCAGGGCTTTAAAACTGGGTCCTACTTGTGTATTTCTGGTAGATGACCATATTAGATACCCTTGAATGCGAGTGTTTGGAATGTTGCTGCTGGGCTGAAGACAGACCTATCTCGTTGCAGTACACAAACATTTTCACACAAAAGAGAAATGGTGACAATGAAAGCAAAATGACTTATTTTCCGATAAATATATATATATCTATTTGTTTTTCATGTTTGTGGATCAGATGCACAAGACAAGAGCTGTTAGAGTTTGGTTGCCATGGTCGCCACCTTGCTGGCCTTTCAAAGCCCCATCGTGTGCCACATGATCAAGGTGCCTGGGACGAATAATTTAAATGGGATTTTTTTTGTGTGTTGTTTTTGTTTTCTTTTGCACATTTTCGATTAATCTTTTTTTCGTTGTTGCTTTTGTTCCCTTTTGTATATATGGCTATAATTCCCTTATTTATTATCCAATTTGTTCATTTTTTTCCTATGTTCCCTACATGTTGAAGTTTCATTGTACACTGTCAGATTTGATCTAACCATGCTAAAATATTTTTTACAAACAATAAATAATGTTTTTTTTTTGTTTGTTTGTTTCTAAAAAGCTCCTCTTTTTCTGAGGTTTTTGTTAAATGTATTAAACAGGGTGAGACTCAGACTATTTAACTTTTTTTTTTTATGGAAGCCTAGTGTACACATAGTGTAGTGTATCATTTCATGCATGATGTGTACCTGTAATCTTTATAGTTAAAGAGTTATGGGCACAAATCTAACAACAGTAAAAAAAAAAAAAAAACAGGTGAAAGTGGCTATGGTTTTAAGGTGGAACGCCTGATTAAAAGGCCTGAGATATCCAACATATACTGTAGCACAAATCTAGTTTTGCAATGTCCATGGCATATCTCTTATGTGTAAGAAGTTGGAAGATCATTGCCATAAACCTGTTCACAGTAAGTCTGCAAAAGAACAAGTCTTTATACCAAAGCTAATCGCCTGCAAGTAGGCCTAGAAATAGACAAACCTCTCCTAAGTGAGGTAATTTTACAATACCTAAAATACCAGTACCAGTCATCAATTATCTGTCCCAATTGAACAGGGGTGATGTGTGGGAAGTTATTTCAGATAATCAGAAAACACTATTCTAATTGTCACATTCAACAGAGGTAGCTTTATAAATGTTATTTACATCTATACACAATTAGGGAAAGTATCTTTTTTGGGAGAATAATGAATTGATAAAGACATGTTCAAATTACACATGTTCAGAAGCTTTTGTTTTATGTGGGGGATGCAAACAGAATCATAGTCATAGTACTAAAAATAAAACATAGCTGTTACATATATATATATATATATATATATATATATATATATATATATATATATATATATATATATATATATATATAGTAACATGGCAGGGAGGGGGTTAATATCCTCTTTGCCAAAAACATGTGCAAATGCATTTTATTTATTATTTAATTGTTAATTTTCCCCTGCACCAGGGACTAATTGCAAACTAGGACTGGGTGCAGGGTATTTAAAAGGAGCAGTCAGTCTGCACAAGGTTGCTCAGTAGAAGGAAGCAGAAGGTGTGCTCTGTTCCTGAGCAGTCTGAATTATTGTATGTTTGGTGTCAAACCTGTGTGGTTCTTTATTTTATGTTGCTGGGAAATGGCGTAGCCATCCTGCATGCTAGTCAGGGACCTGCAATAAACGTGTAGTCAGTACTCCGAAGGAGCTTGGCGTTTGTTTTGTTTTTGTTTATTTTTTGTAATTAAAAGTGCGCGTCGGTGCTATTTCTTTCAATTCCGTGTGTTGGGTCGTAATTTAAGAAGGGAAAAGAACCCGATTGAGCCTGGGTGGCGAGCCGGATCAGTTTAGAGATATAATAAACTATATATATATATATATATATATATATATATATATATATATATATATATATATATATATATATATATATATATATATATATTGTGACAACTCTGGAAAGGTTTGGTGTGTTTGTCACTTCTCCGGACCTTTTACACTGTCCTCTAGCAAAAAAAAAGAAAGTCAAACTTCCAGGAATGCAAGTTAAACAGGATGGTACCTGTGTGTTTATTATTTACAATACTTCAAAACACCCAAAATAAACAAACAAAAGCCTAACTCCTTAGAACATAAGAACATAAGAAAGTTTACAAACGAGAGGAGGCCATTCAGCCCATCTTGCTCGTTTGGTTGTTAGTAGCTTATTGATCCCAAAATCTCATCAAGCAGCTTCTTGAAGGATCCCAGGGTGTCAGCTTCAACAACATTACTGGGGAGTTGATTCCAGACCCTCACAATTCTCTGTGTAAAAAAGTGTCTCCTATTTTCTGTTCTGAATGCCCCTTTTTCTAAACTCCATTTGTGACCCCTGGTCCTTGTTTCTTTTTTCAGGCTGAAAAAGTCCCTTGGGTCGACACTGTCAATACCTTTTAGAATTTTGAATGCTTGAATTAGGTCGCCACGTAGTCTTCTTTGTTCAAGACTGAACAGATTCAATTCTTTTAGCCTGTCTGCATATGACATGCCTTTTAAGCCCGGAATAATTCTGGTCGCTCTTCTTTGCACTCTTTCTAGAGCAGCAATATCTTTTTTATAGCGAGGTGACCAGAACTGAACACAATATTCAAGATGAGGTCTTACAAGTGCATTGTACAGTTTTAACATTACTTCCCTTGATTTAAATTCAACACTTTTCACAATGTATCCGAGCATCTTGTTAGCCTTTTTTATAGCTTCCCCACATTGCCTAGATGAAGACATTTCTGAGTCAACAAAAACTCCTAGGTCTTTTTCATAGATTCCTTCTCCAATTTCAATATCTCCCATATGATATTTATAATGTACATTTTTATTTCCTGCATGCAGTACCTTACACTTTTCTCTATTAAATGTCATTTGCCATGTGTCTGCCCAGTTCTGAATCTTGTCTAGATCATTTTGAATGACCTTTGCTGCTGCAACAGTGTTTGCCACTCCTCCTACTTTTGTGTCGTCTGGAGCAGGTCACCGATTAGTGGAGCTCCTGCTTCTCCTTTTGGAAAAGATTAAAAAACAGGTGTTTCAAGTTTTATTTTTGAAAATTTTTGTTTCAATTCATTTATCTAAAGTAGTGGTGCACCTTTTGGTTGAAGAATTTTAATTTTTGAACGGTTATTTTCTTTGAAATAAGTGTTTGTTTGTTTTGGTTTGTTTGTCTCCCTGCACTTGCATTGTAAGTGCAGGGGGGCGGCCATTTTGGATTTTTTTCTTTTTGATTGATTTTTATTTTTTTCCTTCTTTGAATTTTAACTTTGGTTTCTCACTTTTATTTTAGGTGCTTTTTGATTTTATAATTAAGAGCACATTGTCTAGTTTATTTTAAAATTATTTTTGCTTTGAAAAACTGTTTTTGACTTTGTTTTAAAAATCGTTTTGTTTTAAAAATCCCCTGCTCTTGCCTTGGGCAGAGTAGGGGAAGGGCAGGCACTTTTGTCTGCCCTGTTTCTTATTTTTATTATTTTTTAGTTGAAGGTTTTTATTTTTAAAAAAAAAGAAAACCTTTAACTGGATTTATTTATTTTGATTATTTATATTGTTTTCATTTTATCTCGTTTTATTTTTTCTTGGGTGGGGAATAAAACAGGATAAGTTTAAAAAAAAAAAAAAAAAAAAAAAAAAAATCCTTTCTTTGGTTTTTTGATTTTTCATTTTTGTTTGTGCCCCTGTGCTATTGGAGCGCAGGGGTGCATGTGTGTGTTTGTTTGTTTATTTAAAAAAAAAAAAAAAAAAAAAAAAAAATTAGTTTGTTTGGTTTTTGAAAAAATAAATACTTTTTGATTTTTTGTTTGCACCCCTGCACTATTGGAGTGCAGGGGTGTGTGTTTATGTTTTGTTTTCTTTTTGTTTAAATAAATAAATAAAAATAAAAAATTTAAAAATGAGCGGGCAAGCTCAAGAAGCCCCGATAAAGTGGGCAAAGGTGGCTGCAGCGGAAGCTGCAGCACCTTTTAAAAACATTACCAGGAGGCACGGAGTCCGGTGCCTCCTGAAGGACTCCCTCTCGATTGAGGGCTTTGTCAAGGCCATGGCCAAGGTGGTGGGGCCATCGGCGATCGTGGCGGCCTCTAAAATGTACGGGAAAGCCGTATTTTTCCTAAAATCGGAGGCCGCCGCGAACACGGCAATCGAGAGGGGTCTCGCGGTGGCGGGGATTTTTATCCCCGTCGAACCGCTCGCGGGCCTGGGCACTAGGGTCGTCCTTTCAAACGTGCCACCTTTCTTGAAGGACGACCTGCTCAGGCCCCATTTGCAAGCCTTGGGGGAGATAAAAACATCTATCCACCCCCTCCCCCTAGGCTGCAAAGACCAGCACCTCCGCCACATTTTATCATTCCGCCGCCAGGTGACCATTCAGCTGGCGGGTCAGGACGTGGCGGAGGGCAGCTTCGTGGTCCCCTTCGAGGGGACCAATTATGTCATTTTTTACTCATCGGAGGAGGTGCGGTGCTACCACTGCAAGGAGCTGGGGCACCAGAAGAAGAGGTGCCCCAAGCTCCAGCAGGGCGCAAAGCCACCCGCGCCCGCACCGCGCCCCTCCGAGTCCACCTCGCCCCCGGGGCCCTCAAAGAGGCCCGCGGAGGGGGGCAAGACAACACCCGCCCCCCTCCCGGTAACATCAAAGGGGGGGAAGGGGGAGGAGGCCCCCGAGGCGGCCGGACCCTCCGCGCCTACCGTAAGCGCGCCGGGGGAGAAAGCCGCCGGGTGGACCGTGGTCGCCGGCCGCAGCAAAAAGAAGGCGGCGGCGGCCGGGTCCGCCGGGGAGGCCAAGCGGGGGGAGATGAAACCCGCCGCCTCATCGTCTGGCGGCGGGTCAGGGGGTGCTCCTGAAAAAGAGACTCCCTCGCCGGAACCCCCTGCGAGGCAGGGCGGCAAAGCCGCCCGTAAAATAAAACATCTCCTCCCCGAGCGGGTGGAGAGAAACGCCACCGAAGGCGAGCTCCCCGCTGCCGCGACGGGGCGGGGGACCTTCTCTGGCGGCATAAGGGGGAAGAGGAAAGCACAAGCCCTCTTCCCCACCTGTGCACATAAGTGCACTAAAACCGGTCTCTTGGCGAGGGTCCCCGGGGGGACGAAAGAAAGCCCCCCGAAACCCAAACGCCCGCCTCGGCGTCCCCCCTCCACCGGCAATGGGGGCCTCGGCCCTCGTCATGCCAAAGAGGGGGAGAAACATCAACCTGCCGAGGCGGTCCGGGGCTCCGCCGAAGAAGCGGAGCCCATGGAGGAAGCCACCGCCGAGAGACCGGAAGAAGCCCTCGAGGCGGTTCCCCTCCCCGCGCCGCAAGAGACCGCGGACGTCGGCCCCGACTCCATCGTCGAGGGGCCGGCCGCGGCGGGGAGCGCCGAGGGGGCAAAGGAGGGCTCCTCCGCGGAGCAGCTGCCTCGGGCGCCGTCCTCCTCCGACCGCGACACGGGCCCAGAACCCGGTGTTGCCGAAGAGGGGGCGGCTGAACCAACCCCCGAGGCAGAAGCGGGCTCCGCGGAAATGCGGGAGACCCCAGCCGAGGAGCCGGAGGGGGGTGAAGAACCACCCCTCCCGGAGAAAGATCCGCCCCGGGTCCCTCTCTCTGGCGGGGAGGCGGTCTCGGCCCCCGTGGCTGAGCCGGCTCCCGAGGAGCCCATGCGGGAGACCCCCGCCGAGGGGCCGGAGAGGGGTGAGGAAACGCCCCTCCCGGAGAAAGATCCGCCCCGGGTTCCTCGCTCTGGCGGGGAGGCGGTCTCGGCCCCTGTGGCCGAGTCGGCTCCCGAGGAGCCCATCCGGGAGACCACCGCCGAGGGGCAGGAGGGGGGCGAGGAAACGCCCCTCCCGGAAAAAGACCCGCCTCCTCCTGCCGACTCCGGCGAGGAGATGGACTCTGGCCCCGAGGCGGAAACGTGCTCCGGGGAGCACGCGAAAGAGACCCCCGCCGAGGGGCCGGAGGGGGGAAAAGAGCCTCCCCTCTCAAAGAAAAAACCAAAACTGCCTCGGGCGTCCCTCTCTTGCGGGGACGAGAGCTCCGGTTCTCGCGCCGCCGCGGAGGGGGGCGTTGAAACACCCGCCGAGGCAGAGGCGGGCTCCGAGGAGCCCGCGCTCGTGTCGGCTGCCGGAGCGCGGAAAGGAGGGGAAGAACCGGAGAGGGCAGAAGACGCCGCCCTTGAGGTAGATCCCCTCCCGGAAGCGCAAAGGAGCCGCGAGATCGGTCCCCGACCCACCGCCGAGGGGCCGGTCTCCGTCGCGGTCACCGAGGGGGCGCAGGAGGAGCCCCTGAAAGAGCCGGTGGCCGCGGCTGAGGGCGGGGAAGAACCCGAGAGGGTAGATCCCCTCCCTCCGAGGGTCGGGGACGGGCCTGAGACCGTGCCTCGGCCCCCGAAAGAGGGACCCAAGCCGTCGGGTTCGGCGGCGCGCGTCGAGCGCCCGTCTGCGCCCCCTAAATCCAGGGTGCAGACGACGCCCGCGAGGGTCCCTCCGCCGATGTCTCCCGCGCCGTCCCCCGGGGGTGGGACGCCGGGAGACTCGGTGAAAATCAAAATAAGACGCAACGCGCTCACTCACCAACGTGAGTGCGTTGTGCTTCTTCACCGCGAGGGGGGCGGTGGAGAACCGGAGGAGAGGGAGGAGGAGTCGAAGTCCGCGTGCGGCGCGGGCTCGGAGGCTCCGTCCGCCTCTTCTCCGAACATCCCTGCGGCGGAGCTCCTGGACTTCTTGGAGGCCACCACCCACCGCAGGGATAAGGTTCAGCTGGCCCTGGACAAATGGGGGGATTTCGAGAGAGTCCTAAACTCTGTGAGATCCTTCCTCAGGGCCGGCCACGCCAGCAAGACTTCGGGCACGTGCGTGCACATTCGTGCCCGAAAGCTGCACGACCAGCTGGTGAACTTCGGGAGATCTCAGGGTCTCCCGTGAGTGTCGCCAGCCGCTCCTGACAGAGGACCATGTATGCCATCAGTACCGTCAATGTTAACGGGTGCAAGGACCATTTCCGCAGGGCCCAGGTAATCTCCTACCTGAAAAAGGGAGGTTACTCTGTGTGCTTCCTGCAGGAAACCCACTTGACACCGCAGGCCGAGGCCAACTGGCTGCTAGAGTGGGGGGGGAGAGTGTCGTTTAGCCACCTCACCGAGTCATCTTGTGGGGTGGCGACGCTCTTCTCCGGGTCCTTCGTTCCGACGGTACTCGATGTGGTCAACGTCGTGCCGGGCCGTCTCTTACACCACCGGATCCGGGACGGGGACGCTACCGTTCACCTCTTGAACGTGTACGCTCCGTCCACGGGTCCGGCGAGGGTTCACTTCTTCCGCCAGATGTCCGCCCACCTGAACACCATCGGCGCCGACGAGCTCGTGGTCCTCGGGGGGGACTTCAACTGCACCCTCGAGGCCGCGGACCGGGTGGGGCGGGAACCCTACCCGCTCTCGTCGGCGGCCCTGAGAGAGCTGATCGCTCGGCTCTCTCTGGTGGACATCTGGCGGTGGCAACACCCGGACGCCTCGGCCTTCACCTACACCCGGGTGAGGGAGGGGCGGGTGTCCCAGTCCCGGATCGACAGGTTCTACGTCTCGCGGAACCACGCTCACTGCGTTCGCTCCTCCGACATCAGGCCGGCGCCGTTCACGGACCACAACCTGGTGGTCGTGACGGTGGCCGTGGCGCCAGCTAGGCACGCCGCTGCCTACTGGCACTTCAACAACAGCCTGTTGGAGGACGAGCGCTTTGAGCGGTCTTTCCGGGACTTTTGGACGGTCTGGCACGGCAGGCGATCTCGCTTCCCCACGTGGCGTCAGTGGTGGGACGTGGGGAAAGCGCAGATCAAGATCCTCTGTCAGGAGTACACGAGGGGCGCGAGCAGGCGGAGGGACTCGCGGATCGAGCGGCTGGAAAGGGAGCTGCTCGGTCTGGAGAGCCGCCTGGCTCGCGGGGACCAACTCGAGCAGAGCGCGTACGAGGAGAAGAAGAGCACCCTGCGGGACCTGCGGCTCCAGCGGTCCCGGGGGGCGTTTGTGCGCTCGCGGGTCCAGTTCCTTCGGGAGATGGACCGCAGCACACACTTCTTCTACGCGTTGGAGAAAAAGAAGGGAGACCGTAAAAACATCACCTGCCTCCTGGCGGAGGACGGCTCCCTTCTGACGGATCCGGAGAGCGTGAACGAGAGGGCCAGGGCCTTCTACTCTGCCCTCTTCTCTCCGGATCCCGTCGACTCCGACGCGTGCAGGGTTCTGTGGGACGGGCTTCCCACGGTCAGCGGGGGCGTGCGGGACGAGTTCGAGGGCCACCTGACCCTGGCCGAGCTCACCGACGCCCTCAGTCAGATGCCCTACAACAAATCGCCGGGCATCGACGGGCTGACCGTGGAGTTCTACAAGAAGTTTTGGGACTTGCTGGGGCCCGCCTTTGCGCGGGTCCTGGCGGAAGCCTACGAGACCGGGGAGATGCCCCTTTCGATGAGGCGGGCTGTTATCACGCTCCTGCCCAAGAAAGGGGATCTGCGCAGCCTCAAGAACTGGCGCCCGGTCTCGCTGCTATGCACGGACTACAAAATCGTGGCCAAGGCCGCCTCCCTGAGGCTCAAGTCCGTGCTGGCAGACGTGATCCACCCCGACCAGTCCTACACGGTCCCGAACCGGACGATTTTCGACAACATCTTCCTGGTTCGGGACCTCCTGCACTACTGCAGGAGGACCGGTCGGTCGGTCGCCTTCCTCTCCCTGGATCAGGAGAAGGCGTTCGACCGGGTGGATCACGAATATCTCTTCGGAACCCTGCGAGCATTCGGATTCGGGCCGCGCTTCGTGGGCCTGTTCCGGATGCTGTACGCCTCTGCCGAGTGCTTGATCAAAGTCAACTGGTCCCTGACCGCGCCCCTCGCTTTCAGGAGAGGAGTACGTCAGGGCTGCCCTCTGTCCGGACAACTGTACGCGCTGTGCATCGAGCCCTTCCTCTGCCTCCTTCGCGGGAGGCTCACGGGGTTGGCGCTCGGCGCGCCGGACACGAGGGTGGTCCTGTCGGCTTACGCCGACGACGTGCTCCTGGTGGCCTCGGATCCGGCCGATCTGGAGAGGATGCGGAGCTGCCAGAGCGTCTACTCTGCCGCGTCCTCTGCCAGGATCAACTGGACCAAATGCTCCGGGTTACTGGTGGGTCCCTGGCGGGCGGACTCCCTCCCTGCCGCGCTCCAGCAGTTCCAGTGGAGCGCGGACAGCTTCAAATACCTGGGAGTCCACCTGAGCCCCGCGGAGGCCTCGGTCGCCGCCAACTGGACGGAGTTGGAGGACAAGGTGGCTGCGCGACTGAGGTCGTGGTCGGGTCTGCTCAAACTGCTTTCCTTCAGGGGAAGGGCTCTGGTCATTAACCAACTGGTGGCGTCGATGCTTTGGCATCGACTCACCGTCCTGAGCCCGCCCCCTGAGTTTGTGGCCAGGGTCCAGAGGAAGCTGACGGACTTCTTCTGGGCCGGAAAGCACTGGGTCTCTGCGGCGGTTCTGAGCCTCCCTCTCGCCGAGGGGGGGCAAGGGTTGGTGTGCATCAGGAGCCAGGTGCACACCTTCCGCCTCCAGACCCTGCAGAGATACCTGTACGCAGACCCGGCCCCGCAGTGGTGCACGCTGGCGTCCCTCCTTTTGCGCCAGCTGCACGACCTGGGCTACGACCGGCAGCTCTTCTGGATCGACCTGCGGGGAATCCGTCTCCCCGAGCTGCCGGTCTTCTACCAGGACCTGCTCAGGACCCGGAGCATGTTTTCCGTCGGCCGAGACGCCGTGCCGACCGAGGGCCAAGGACTCCTGCTGGAGCCCCTGCTGCACAACCCCCACCTAGGTGCGCAGGCGTTGGAGTCCCCCTCGGTGCGGCGCGCGCTGATCTCGGCCAAGGTGACCAGAGTCTGGGATCTCCTGGATCGCGAACGCTCGGCGTGGCTGACGCCCGAGGCGCTCGTCGCCAGGGCGGCTCGGGTGTCCGTCCGGACGGCCGGCCGAGCGATCCGGGAGTGCAAAGCAGCGTTGCACCCAGACTCTGTCAGGTATCTCGAGGGAGTTCTCAGGACCGGCGAGCCATCTACCCCCACCCCCCCGACCCCCGGCTCTCCGGTCCTGCTGATCGAACCCAAGGCCCGAGCCCCCCCTCGGCCCCCCCTCGAGAACAACCTGAGCAGGATCTCGCAGTTCTCCTCGACCCCCTTGCCATCGGCGTCGAGGAGGACCCTGTACGCGATGACGCTCCACACCCTCCATTTCCCCGCCCTCGTCTCCCGCCGAGACACCGCTTGGCGGGAGACCCTCCGACCGCCGGAGGGCGTCGGTCCCCAGTGGGAGGCCCTGTACTCCCCGCTGGTCTCCAGGGGAGCTGGGGACCTGGGCTGGAGGGTCCTGCACGGAGCGCTCGCGTCAGGAGAGATCCTGCGTCACTTTACCGACTCGGACGCCGCATGCCCTTTCTGCGGTCAGTCCGAGTCGGTGGCTCATATTTATTTTTTATGCGCCAGGCTGCAGCCGTTCTTCCTGCTGCTGAAGAACCTCTTGCTGCAGTTCTGGCTGCACTTTTCACCCACCCTCCTCATTTTCGGGCACCCTGTTCGTGGCTCCAGCAAAAAGAGAGACCTCCTCGTCAATCTGCTCCTGGCTCTTGCTAAACTGGCCATTTACAAGACCAGGAAGCGGAAGATGAGCGGGGAAGGTCTCTTTGACTGCGGGGCCATGTTCAGGGCCCTCCTCCGTTCCCGGATTAATTTAGAGCACGCCCACGCGGAGTCTGCTGGCGACATGGCATCGTTTGTCGACCAGTGGACTCTAGGGGGCGTGCTCTGTACCACCTCCCCTTTTGTTTTGAACATTTAATTTGCAGACTTTTTGACCGGTTTTCGTTGTATTAGTTAAATGCCTAACTATTTAGCATCCTCTATTAAGAGGATGCTAATTTGTATTTTTTTCTCCAGCCGTCGTAAATGACGGCTGGAGGTGACGTTTGCCTTTTAGGCATTTAAATAGGCCTACTTTTGTGTCGTCTGCAAATTTAACAAGTTTGCTTACTATACCAGAATCTAAATCATTAATGTAGATTAGGAATAGCAGAGGACCTAATACTGATCCCTGTGGTACACCGCTGGTTACCACACTCCATTCTGAGGTTTTTCCTCTAATCAGTACTTTCTGTTTTCTACATGTTAACCACTCCCTAATCCATGTACATGTGTTTCCTTGAATCCCTACTGCGTTCAGTTTGAGAATTAATCTTTTGTGCGGGACTTTGTCAAAAGCTTTCTGGAAATCTAAATAAACCATGTCATATGCTTTGCAATTATCCATTATCGATTTTGCATCCTCAAAAAAATCGAGCAAGTTAGTTAGACACGATCTCCCTTTCCTAAAACCATGTTGACGGTCTCCCAGGATACTGTTACCATACAGGTACTTTTCCATTTTGGATCTTATTATAGTTTCCATAAGTTTGCATATAATAGAAGTCAGGCTTACTGGTCTGTAGTTACCTGGTTCAGTTTTGTTTCCCTTTTTGTGGATCAGTATTATGTTTGCAATTTTCCAGTCTGTCGGTACCACCCCTGTGTCAAGAGACTGTTGCATGATCTTGGTTAGCGGTTTGTAAATTACTTCTTTCATTTCTTTGAGTACTATTGGGATGATCTCATCCGGCCCAGGGGATTTGTTTATTTTAAGAGCTCCTAGTCCCTTTAACACTTCTGCCTCAGTTATGCTAAAGTTATTTAAAACTGGATAGGAACTGGATGACATGTGGGGCATGTTGTCAGTATCTTCCTTTGTAAAAACTTGTGAAAAGTAATCATTTAACATATTTGCTATTTTTTTTTCTTCCTCTACGATTTTGCCATTTGTATCTCTTAAACATTTAATCTCCTCTTTGAATGTTCTCTTGCTGTTGTAATATTGGAAAAACATTTTGGAATTGGTTTTAGCTCCCTTAGCAATGTTCATTTCTATTTCTCTCTTGGCCTTTCTAACTTCCTTTTTGACTTGCGTTTGCAGTTCCGTGTACTCTTTCTGCGTACTTTCTTTTTGGTCCTTTTTTAATGCTCTGTAAAGTGCCTTTTTTCGCTGAATATTTTTTTTAATTGATCTATTAAACCATTTTGGCAATTTAGTTTTACATTTAGATTTGTCTACTTTAGGGATGTAATTGTTTTGCGCCTCTAGTACTACATTTTTGAAGAACAACCATCCTTCTTCTGTGGGTGTTTTCTCTATTTTACTCCAATCTACTTCTGTTAGTCTCTGTTTCATACCTTCATAGTTTGCTTTTCTAAAATTGTAAACCTTAGCTTTAGTCATTACTTTTGGGGATTTAAAAAACACTTCAAATGAGACCATGTTGTGGTCTGAGTTTGCCAGTGGTTCTCTGACCTCTGTTTTAGTTATTCTATCTTCGTTATTTGAAAAGACTAAATCAAGGCATGCCTCCCCTCTAGTGGGTGCCTTCACAAATTGTGTTAGGAAGCAGTCATTTGTCATTTCCACCATTTCTATTTCATCCTTCGCGCTACCCACCGGGTTTTCCCATTTTATATGGGGGAAGTTGAAATCCCCCATTAGTATGGCTTCTCCTTTGCTACACACATTTCTAATGTCATTGTATAACAGATTATTGTGCTCACCATCTGAATCTGGCGGTCTATAGCATGCTCCTATTATTATGCCCTTTGAATTTTTGTCTGTTATTCTGACCCATATTGATTCGGTTTTATTTTCTTTGTCCAGGTTTAACACCTGGGCTTCAAGACTGTTTCTTATGTATAGCGCTACCCCTCCTCCTCTTCTGTCCTGCCTGTCTTTCCTATACAGTGTATACCCACAAATATTATATTCGTCCCCATCACTCTCAGATAACCACGTTTCTGTATCACCTATCACATCATAGTTACCTGTTAGTGCAGTAGCTTCAAGTTCTAAAATTTTGTTTCTGATACTTCTAGCATTTAGATAAATACATTTAATGGTTGTCTTACCTGAGTTGTTGTTCTTGTTTTGATGCGGTCTCCCTTCTGTTTTTTTGTTGATTTCTCCCCCCTTCCTTTCTAGTTTAAATGCTTCTGAACCTGCTCGAGGATCTTTTCTCCAAGTAGACTGGTTCCCTTGTTATTTAAATGCAGTCCATCCCGTCTATACAGATAGTCCTCGTTGTAGAATGTGGTCCAATGATCAAGATAGGTGAAGCCTTCCCGTGTGCACCACGTCTTCAGCCATTCGTTTTGATTAATTATTTCCAGCTGTCCATATGGTCCTTTGCAAGGTGCCGGTAGTATACCAGAAAATACCACAGTTTTGGTTTTCTCTTTTAATTTCCTTCCTAGCTCTCTGAATTTGTTTTGCAGGGATTTTGGTCTGTCTCTTCCAATGTTGTTTGTACCGATGTGGACGACTACTACCGGGTCGTCTCCTGTTCGTTCTAGGAGCCTGTCCACGTTCTCAGTGATGTGCTTGACCGAGGCTCCCGGAAGGCAGCACACTGTTGTAGTAAGGGGGTCCAAACTGCGAACTGAACTTGCTGTGTTTCTCAATATGGAGTCCCCAACAATCATGACCTCCCTTCTTTTTGCTGTCTGGTCACCACTGTCAATAGGGTCCTGGATGTTGTTCCTTTCATTCTCTTGTTGTTGGTTCTGCTCATCAAAATTCTGAAGTGACTCAAATTTGTTGGTTGTTTTGATTTCTGGTGGTTGTGTTTGACGAAGTTTCTTTTTTTCCCTGCTTCTGCCTACCTGAACCCAGCTGTTCTGACCTTCTATCTCCCTGGTGGCTTTCAGTCTGTTAGGGGTGATGCAGACTTCCATGAATTGTGGGTGTGCCAGTTCCTCAAGATCCTGTTGCTGTCTCACTTCTTCCAGCTCCATTTCTAGCATACTTACTAGTTTATGCAAATCCTGGATCGCGCTGCACTTTACGCACACTTGGTTTAGCTCCGCTGGGTTTTCTCGGATTTCCCACATCAAGCAGGTGTCACAGATTACTGGCTTGAAGACCATGTTGAGGTTTTTTTTTTTAAGTTTAGTTTCTTCTGCAGCTGTCAACCTGCTTTCAAACTGCTTCTAAACTGCTCTGTACTTTTCCACGCCTGTACTTCTCCCACTCGCTGTCGCTTCCACTCGCTGTCGCTGGGAAGACTGCCTCGTTTAACTGCGTTGTTCTGCTGTGCTGTCGGCTCCTCCCCTCGCCCGTGTCTCAGAACGGCGCTGAATTTGAATCAGCTGCTCCGAGTTTCAGCTTGTTTGTTATCAGAAAAACACACGCAGCTGTTTGACTTTGAGCTGCTGTTGTGTTTCCCCAATGTCCTCTGTTTTCTGATTAAAGCAATTTAAGATGCAATTTCTCCTTTCTGCTTCGAAACTGCTCTGTACTTTTCCACGCCTGTACTTCTCCCACTCGCTGTCGCTGGGAAGACTGCCTCGTTTAACTGCGTTGTTCTGCTGTGCTGTCGGCTCCTCCCCTCGCCCGTGTCTCAAAACGGCGCTGAATTTGAATCAGCTGCTCCGAGTTTCAGCTTGTTTGTTATCAGAAAAACACACGCGGCTGTTTGACTTTGAGCTGCTGTTGTGTTTCCCCAATGTCCTCTGTTTTCTGATTAAAGCAATTCAAGATGCAATTTCTCCTTTCTGCTTCGAAACTGCTCTGTACTTTTCCACGCCTGTACTTCTCCCACTCGCTGTCGCTTAATAGAGTACTAACTATAACAGAAAGATTCCCTAACTAACTGTCCGGGCAGCTAAGCTGCTTACCGGCTCCAAATACCAGGACTCTTTTCCAGCTCACTCTTTCACTCTCCAACTCTCCAATTCTCCAACTCTCCTCAACCAACAGGTTGACCCTGACCTTTTTAAAAGGCTCCCAATTGTTTAACTGATGGCAGCTGTTCAATCAATTACACAATCACCTTGTCCAAGTATGCCATCTAACATGGCCTCCTGGGAATTGAAGTCCTGCTGCGCCAGATCGGCAGGACTACATTTCTTTAAAGTGGGTACAGACTGTGCATAATCCGTGGCCAAAATATCGGCCCTCGACCACAATGCCCCACACTTCATTACAATATATATTTTTCTATAAGATACTTCTTATAGTTCTTATAGTATTGTGTACTATTTTGCTTTAAGACTGCCATAGTAAAGGAGCAGTTTTAATAGGAAACCTACAAACATTTCCTATGTCTTACAGTTACATTTGGATGTATCCTTTTACTATAGGAATCTTATACCAAAATACTGCACAGTCCACATATTTCTTGCCTGTAAACAACAACTTTAACAGGACTTTGTGCAGTACATGTGCTGGACTTGCTCTTTTAAGTTTGATTTGCCAGGGACTGTAATTGCATTTTAACCCTCTTTTGCCTATGTTTAAAATATAAACACAAAGTTAGTGAAAGCAAAATAAATTTTATTTATTTATTTGAATTTAATAGATGATGCTATCATTTTTAATAAAACGCGATATGGTGAAGATAGAAAATATGAATCATAAGTAATAATGTTGATAGAACTTACGAACTTACGCAAAAACAAAGTCATGAGAATAATATGATGAACATCCTATTGGTTTAAAATGTAGATACAATAGCTAAGGAAGTTAGAGTTAAGGCATGGTGTACACTACTGGTTTCACATTGTGACCCGGGTAGCCAGAACCCAGATTGGGACCCGGGTAGGAGTGCCAGTGTGAAAGGGGCTTTAGGTGGAGAGCCATGTTCCTTTTGGGAAACAGAAAGACATATCTTTACTATATTGCTCAATTTATACTCTATCCACACCACCTAAATACTGTACGATCACAGCATGAGCTGAACCCTTATGATTTGCATACAGTTATGATCTCAACAATTGAAAGCCACAAAATTAAAAGGGCTAAACCTCTTGAATACTAGCCAAACAACAATCAATGAGGTGAAATAATTGCCCACTCCTGTCTTATATTTCAGCAACTGGAACTATTGTAATGTATGAGCAAATATATTCATATGTCTCTTGTAAAACAGTTGAAAGGTGACACTGTAAATTACACTACACTTTTTTTAAAGACAGGTGATGGCCATTATGTACATTTAGAGTGATCCTGTATTATTAACACTGATCTTTTTTGTTAATTCATATTAACAGTAATGATAAAATATCATGTAATCTTCTTTTCTTTTCTTTACTTAGTGTAGTATCTTTAGTAGCTTTTAGAAATTAACCTGGTTGCTAGTTAGTTTCACTGCTGCTCTTTAAATTACATTAAAATAAATGAGTCTGCAAAGTGCATCTTCAAATCTCTTTATCAAAATAATAATGCTAGGCATATTCTGCTCATGAGAGTCACGCCATGTCTGCTATTGCCAATTACTGATTTTTACCGCTCCTAAGTGGCATCTGATGTGGTGCATCATTAATGCACTCCAGAGTATCATTAGTACACTCTCCCTTGCCATTGGGAAGATTTCCTCTTCTAATGCCTAACTATTACTAGTGAAGTCCCGATAAACAAGATTGCATTGGTGGCATGGCAACAAGCAGTGCCAAAGGAAATCTTCCCACACAGGAGAGAGCATATATATATATATATATATATATATATATATATATATATATATATATATATATATATATATATATATATATATATATATATATACTATATATATATATAATAACGATATATAATAGCATAACTGCGATATTAAAGTTTATTGTATGAAGCATTTTCGTTTTCCTTTACCTGAGTAAAATAATGCAACCAAAACTGTACAGTTATTTCAGATCAACGTCAATGGAAGAAGCCTACTAACATAAAACCAAAATACAACAAAAAAACAATCATGTTTGATGTGCAGAGCCAAGCATGTTGTAATCAAACTGTGCAAAACCTAAGAGACATAAAAGGAGATAATAATGAGATCAGAGTATGTGTAAAAGGCAGTGAGTTATGGAATAGTTGTATAGACAGAAGAGAATTTCTTGCCATCTGTTCTTTGGATGTAACCTTGTAAGGGAATGAGTATGTGGCCAAGAGGGATAAAGAGAATGAGCTCATATGGGGCATAACTCAATTTCTTTATCTATCTAAGGCATAAAACTGTATGTTGAGATACATCTATAAACTAAGGATCGTGCAATGCATTTGAATTTCTCAGATCTTAAACCCAGCTGGGTACATATCTTATCTAGAGAAATATGTTGTGATAACTGTTTTGTTTCTGTGATAGCAAAAACCAATCAGTGTTTTTATTTAATAAACTGTATCTTAAAATTCTGTTGTAAATTGTCTAATTAATGAATACAAGGCTTAGTATATTTGATAGAACTATGAATAATTAGAATATGGATCTGAGATCTAACCCTGATTAGTCAATAGAAGGGTTTTCATCTTTCAAACTATGTTTAATCATTGTTCCAAATCAATCCACCCAAAAATTATGTTAGTATTCATGTATTTTATCTTTTTTCTGCTTGTTGAAAGAAAATTTCTGTTCTAGTGCATGCCCTCTGAATGTTGTCTGTCAGTGTAGACAACTCTGCTTCCTCACTGTTCTATCTGTCTCTGGTTTGAATGACGAGTTGAAATCAAACGACTGGATGGAGTCTGATTACTTTCAGCAACTTTATTTAAGCAAATTACAGTAACAACACAGACACGTTGCATCTCTTCTAAAGCCAGAAGAAGGAGGCTTTGACTTTATTAACACACACTATGAACAAATTACTGAACAAACAGCACAATCATACTGTAGACAACTTGATCAATTTAATTACTAAAACTTAATTTATTTTGCTAATAAATGTTAGGACCCACTGCTAACTTAAATATTGAAACTTATACAAGTACACGAAGAAGCATTTTAATGTGAATAAAAAAATATATAAAAGTTAGCTATACTTTTATTCTTTACATGTTTTACAAACAGTTAAAATAACAGGTTTTCTTTTCTGTTACAAGGTACCTGAACTGAAGGACAGCTCCATGGAACTATAAGGTTTTTTATAATTATTTGGCAATTGGAAATACCCATATGTCCACCGTTGGGATGAAGCCCGAACGATTAAAAGACAGGTGGAATTCTGAGCATGCTGCATTACTCATAGAATAATGAGGAAAATGTTTGTATATATTAGCAACAAAAACTAGTGCTAAATTTAAAGTATCCATTTTGTAATAGCAATAGAATTTTGTAATAGCAATTTGAAAATGACAAACTCTGTTTTAGAGCAGGTGCAGTGACTTTTTATTGTGCTGATTAACAATTGACATCACGGAGATACTGCAAAATGATCTGTCGATCTTGGGCAGGTGTTGTGACTTTTAGTCTCCCAGTTCATGGCCTGTCATTGACAGTGCATGTATATGGATGCATAACTTGTTAAGAAGAAAGTAAGAGGGGTACCCTCAATTTGGGGCAGCATATTGAGTAGGGTGTGCAGGAATCAGTTCTCGGACCCCTGCTCTTGACAGTGCTATGGAAGATGTTACTATTTTGTTGTCTAACCCAAAACAATATCTTATGTCACTTTTATTGATTACTTATATTATGCAACAATCTATTTCATCTAACCATGCTGGTGCATATTGTCATATATAAAGCAACTGTCCGCCTTCAATCAAATATGGGACAAAACAGGGTAAGAATATGTGGTTGTGTCATTTATGCCAAAATCTCCAGTGTCCAGTGTGCTGTTGTTTTTGACCAATGCTGTGGATCTTTTACAGCCCCTTTCACTCTGGCATGCTCTACCCCGGTCAGACCCTACTAGTGATAGACGCAAGTAAACAATAATGCTTATCAATGCCCTGGAAGCAGCCTCTTACAGATGCATGACGCTTGAACCATCAGCCCAAATGTTGATTGGAGCAAATGTTTCTTCATCCTTGCTGCAATCTGGCTCATGGTGGGTCTCAAGCAACAAAAATATGGCTAAACAGAATAAACAAAAACATTCCTTGCGGAAATGAAACCTTCATATATGTGTGGCTGTTTGTTATTTCATCGGAATTCATGCATTTTCTCACTCAACTCGGATCAAAGCGTGTCAACCAACATCCTGAGGTAGGTCGCTGAGACCCAGGTTAAGCTGGGTATGACCCAGGTACATGGTTTCACACTACATAGGATTGAGACCTGGGTAGTCAAAACCTGGGTAGAAGTGCCAGTGTGAAAGGGGCTTAATATGCAGTAGCATAGGGTCAGACTAATCTTTTTTTTTTTTTTTTTACTGTAAGGTATAATACATATTCTTTTATGGGAATGTGTTGTTATATGCAAGGTGCACAGTATATCCAGGTTATATTATTCTATATATAATGCTATGGTATTGTTGCTAGGCTGGTATGCAAGGGGTATAACCCTTTCAGTTTGTGGCTTTCAGTACAGTGAGCTATAACAAGGGTAAAATTATGGGCCATTATTTATTTATTAATGTGAATTCCATTTAAAATGAAGATAAGCTTTCATCAAACTTATTTGGTTTGTGTCAACTGGTGTATCAAATAGCTTACCTTTATATGCAGCATAGCCATGCAGCTGAACTAATTATTCTGTGTAATTATAACACCTATTATTCTGTGAAATTGAAAAATAAATACATTACTACTTGCTACGAAACATGAATAACAAGTACAGTAATAACCTGAGTTTACTAATATTTCATGGTCTCCTCCAACCCAACAAGCTCAGGTTGTCTATCTTATCAAATACACCACATATACATGTGTCTATAAAGCACACATTTAATAGATACCAAAAATATACACCTATGTAAACACAAACTACTTTTGTTCAGTTAGGGGCTTTTCATACAATGCAGCTGTCCCATCATCTGATTGAGTGCTCTGTATTCTGGTTGTTGTTTCACTGCCTACATTGTGTTGCAGGCTATTTTACTATGTGCCAAGCTTGATTGGTTACATAAGAACTTAAGAAGAGATATCGAGACTCGTCCCCATCAAGCTCTGTATGTGCCTCATGTAAGACAGCATCTGTAAACCTCACATCTCTCGACTACACTGGACTATATACACTGAATTGTACCAGCACTTGCACCATCTTGTACTTGCACTGAACTGCTCCATACACTGCTGTATTCTACTACTGCTCTCAATAATATCTATTTCTTGTATCTTGTACTTGGTTTTCCTCTTATATAGGTATCTGCATTCACATTTCTTTGTAATTGCTTGTCCAATATTGCACTTACTATGTGCTCTTAATGGAATCTACTCTTATAAGCAAATATTTTCAGTATAAGTTTAACTGCTTTTAGTTGAATTCACTCTTAAATGTAATTATTTATTGTATTATTTATTTTGCTCTTATTTTCTACTGATTTTCCTGTACTTTATAACTGATCTTATCTGTAATGTGATATTTTGAAATGTGATACTTTGTATTTTATAACAATTAAGTCGCTCTGGATAACGGTGCCTGCTAATAAACAAATAATAATAATAATAATAATAATAATAATAATAATAATAATAATAATAATAATAATAATAGTCAAAGGGCAAACATTAAGTATTTGTAATGTTCTTAATATTGCATGTTTATTTTTAATCCTTTGCCAAATGCACTTTTAGCAACAGAACTGAAACTGTAACTACATTCTTAAAACAGTCTCACTGTAATCATAGATATTTAAAGTGCTTTGATATCCTGTTACAAATTGGGACTATTTTATTTTATTGCCTAAAGGGGGAGTTCAGTTTATTTTCTGTTCACTTCTAAGTTCTGTACCCTAAAAGAGGCTGGCACTCAAATGACCTTTTAAAGTATTATTTTTTCTGAACATACTCAAACAATGAACTGATTCTGGAAAAGATGTTTGATACTTGATGTTACTTCCCCCTGGATCCCCCCCTGTGTTGTGATTGATGAGCTGTGTGTCCTGCAGCCAAGCCATTTTCTCTGTATAGAAAGAAGACCACATGCATATTTTACAAGTTTATGTAGACAGTTTTAAAAATAACTGTGAATATGTATTGATTTTTTTTCACTTCATATTTAATGTATTTTATTAATAGTTACACTGTTTGTAATGTAGGAGGGAAAGACATAAGTTATTAGTCATTTAACTCCTGTAATTTATTAACCTCATCTAAATTGTCTCTAGTGTAGCTAAATTGCTCAGAACAAAATGGGAAGTCTTAAATTAGCTTATTTCAGTCTCTTATGTATTTTTACAAGCGACAGTAATGAGAAAAAATGAGCACCATTTTTTCCAACTAAGATAATGATGTCAGTTTTTATGTTGCTTTAGCCTTACCTTTTTTATAATATTTTCAATCATTTGGAGTAGTTTCCAAATTACGATGATTTGATTTTTGTTTTATGACCTGTTTTGAAAAGCCCTGCCGTCTGATGAATTTGCGGGTTGACAGTCCCCTGCATATTAGGAAAGCCTACATCCGACGCTCTGTAGTTAGGGTTGGTAATTATAAAAGCCTCAGGCTATTGAGCCCTACTGTCTGTCTCTGTACAACTCATTCTCTGTCGGCACTATAATATTTACAAATACACCCGCTGCTTATTGCAAGGCACGTATGCAGTATACTGTAACATTCTGTTGTCTTTGCAACTGTTTTTATCTAAGAAACCACTTTTGCAATGCATACTGTTAAAAACTTCACTTACAATTGTATTATTAATAAAATGCACAGTATAATACTTTTCATTGCACTGTAACTGAAATTTGATTGAATTGTTACTGTAACTGTTAAAAATAAATACAAAAATTGTCAGTATGCATTTGGCTAAAACTCCTGACAATAAGAATGTCTGAGAATCCTAATTTTTTGCTGGTCCCTTGAATTTTGTATTAATTAGTTGACTATATTTTAAGAATCCTCGGCTAGATTGTGTTTCTTTTGCTGGCTGCTGAGAAATCTAAAATATAAAATATGGGTATAAATAGGATAGCTGATTACAGACATTTAACTAGCGGTAGTATACCCCAACTCAGTGTACCCAATACTGTACCTAATTGCCTGGAATCAGCTATCCTATACTCATGTAGAGAATACCTATTTTGGGGCACATATGACTAAGTGACAGATTGAGCTACTTCTTTTTTTAGGGTTGTAGACCGAATAACCCTGTACTGTAAGTTAGCATTTAAAACAAAAAAGGAAAAAAGTTGGCATTTATAAAACTACAATGTGGGACAGACAATTGTACACATGTCCTGATGCAGAGGATAATAACAGTTATTTACAGCATGAGTAAGCTCCAAAATCAAAGGGCGAGGCGGGGGATAGCAATAGAAAAGGCAGACAACTGGGTTAAATGCATATTCCAGCTAATTGAGAAAGTTTCCAAACTCCATTTATAGAATAGTGTGCAGACCAATTAGTTTGTAATCTGATTCACAAATTAAACAAATGGGGAACTGTTGAAAGAGTGAAGGACCTTAAAACAGTATAGTACATTATGTGCACAATTCCCTGTCAACAAGGCCTAACTGTGAATTAACCAAATATATGAATTATTGAATTGATGGTTTTTGATTATTAACAGAGCAAAGGCATTCAAATTAAACAGCGAAACAATAAAACATTGACTTTATGCACGTGTCATCACATGTATTTTCACTCTTCAGACAAGAATGCATTTTATCACATTACCCTGGGAGTATACCGTGATTGACACTTATAACACATATGATTAAAGCTGTAAGAAATTTGTGATTTTTTTATCAAGAAGTTGCGGTATCGGCACAGTCATACATATAAACAGTTTGAATGTATGTATATATATGTGTGTGTGTGTATATATATATGTATATCTATATATATATATATATATATATATATATATATATATATATATATATATATATACTTATATACACCCAAACGAACCACCAAACTTGCTTTCAAAATTGATTTTTGTTTATTTCTTCAAAAACAACAATAATAAAAAAACATACAAATAGATAACCTGAACATAAGTTCTTAAAACTCCCATCTTTATCACCATTTGAAATAAAATGTAAAGAGTTGCAGCTAACAATAATGATGCATAACATACAGTACTTGCATAACAGTAAAAGCTTACTCCCATAAATGAACAGCCACTACAGTATTTGTAAAACAGCAATAAACCTTCAGTCACAAAATTTAACAGCAAGAAAGTCCAGTACTGGCATCATGGCCCACAGTCTTCTATGGTTAGCAATGGAAAGAAGATCACTGATTAGCTAGAGAGGATGACAAGGCATACCAATCTCTCACTAGCAAAAGACAATGTGAGAGTGACGCGGCCACAATAAAAAGTTGTGGTTTGTGTTAAAAGTTGTAGTTTCCACAATAAATTCACGGACTGTAATTTTCTTACCACCTTATGTATGATGTATTCCAATTCTTCAAGTTTTAGCTGTCTGTTAACCCTAACTAGGCATGATGGATGCACGCACTCATGTGGTTTTCTCCATTCCCTAGTCCTCCCATCAGCATGAAACAGCAGGAACCAGGATTCATCAGACCAGGCAATGTTTTTCCAATCCTCCAGTGTCCAGTGTTTTCGTTCTTTAGCCCACTGTAACCGCAGTTTCTTGTGATTTGCTGAAAGAAGTGGAACTCTCTTAGGTCGTTGGCTGCCATACCCCATTTGTGTCGAGGTACGACAAGTTGTGCACTCTTTTATGGGTCTTTCGGCATCAATGTTGTACTGGACTGTCAGTTGACTAACTGTAGTTTATCTGTTGCTATGCACAATTCGTGCCAGCCTCCATTGGCCTCTTTCATCAATAAGCTGTTTTTGACCACTGGCCTGCCATTGGCTGGATGTCCTTTGGCTGTTGAGAGTGAAAAACCCAGCAGCATTGCAGTTCTTGACACACTCAAATTGGCACGCCTGGCACCTATTACAGTATAATCGTAAATCTCAAAAAACTACTCACTTCTAAATCTTTTGTAGTCATTTTTTCATTTTTTCATTTTTGTATTACTTTAGTAAAAATACATGTTAATTTGGATTCATATGTTGTTTTTTTCTGACTTTATGTGAACGAAAAGACACACATTTGCCCCTTTTCCCATTGGAAATAGTGATATTTTGAAATATCACTTTCCTGGTCACAAAAGCAAAGTTTGTGGGGAATAATAGCCATTTTCTATACTTTTGAGGCATAAGCAATTAGGAAATAACACTTACTACCCAGGAACTAAAAAAAAATAATAATAATTGTTACACGGTGTTATCATACCTCGTTCAAAGGCACTTAAATCTTTTGTCTTGCCCATTTACCCTCTGAATGGCATAGATACACAAGCAATCGACACCAGACACAAAGATATCTACATCATCAGATGGAAATAACGCAAATGGATGGAGATGCAGATGGATCACATTAGTTTACTGCAAAGCTATGTCTAAGTTGGTTCTTATCTTGGCGAGAGCCGAGTTCAAATCAGCATGAAGTTCAACATTTACTCTCATGTAATGGAAATCATAATAAAAAAAATGAAAAAATGCTGTAAATGTGAAAAAATGCTGTAAAGTAAAAATGCTTTCAAAAATAAAAGTGGAGCAATTGCCAATCAGGTGCATCCATGGTAGCAGTGTATCCATCTGCTAATGGAGTTTTTCAGCAGGATAATGCCCCATATCACAAGGCTAGGATTTTCCAGGAATGGTTCCACGAACATGGCAGTGAATTAAACTTATTGCAGTGGCCTGCCCAGTCACCAGATCTCAATCCAATTGAGCATCTGTGGGATGAGATGGAACGAGCTATTCGGAGTAGCGATCCACTACCAGTCAACTTGATGCAACTGTGGGAAGCATTGGAGTCAACATGGGCCAGCATCCCTGTGGAACTGCTTTCGACAACTTGTAGAGTCCATGCCCCGACGAATTGACTCAGGTGAGGGGCTGCTTAACTCCACTCCGGTGTGTGCATATATATATATATATATATATATATATATATATATATATATATATATATATATATATATATATATATGATATATATATATATATGTCATGTGTGAAAAAATGCTGTAAAGTAAGAATGCTTTCAAAAATATACATGTTAATAGTTTATATTTATCAACTAACAAAATGCAAAGTGAGTGAACAGAAGAAAAATCTACATCAAATCCATATTTGGTGTGACCACCTTTTGCCTTCAAAACAGCATCAATTCTTCTAGTTCTTCTAGGTACACTTCTAGGTACACAGTTTTTGAACAGACTCGGTAGGTAGTTTGTCCCAAACATCTTGGAGAACTAACCACAGTTCTTCTGTGGATTTAGGCAGCCTCAGTTGCTTCTTTCTCTTCATGTAATCCCAGACAGACTCGATGATGTTGAGATCAGGGCTCTGTGGGGGCCACACCATCACTTCCAGGACTCATTGTTCTTCTTCACGCTGAAGATAGTTCTTAATGACTTTCGCTGTATGTTTGGGGTTGTTGTCATGCTGCAGAATAAATTTGGGGCCAATCAAATGCCTCCCTGATGGTATTGCATGATGGATAAGTATCTGCCTGTACTTCTCAGCATTGAGGAGACCATTAATTCTGATCAAATCCCCAACTCCATTTGCAGAAATGCAGCCCCAAACTTGCAAGGAACCTCCATCATGCTTCATTGTTGCCTGCAGACATTCATTCGTGTACCGCTCTCCAGCCCTTCGGCGAAAAAACTGCCTTCTGCTACAGCCAAATATTTCAAATTTTGACTCATCAGTCCAGAGCACCTGCTGCCATTTTTCTGCACCCCAGTTCCTGTGTTTTCGTGCATAGTTGAGTCGCTTGGTCTTGTTTCCACATCGGAGGTATGGCTTTTTGGCCGCAAGTCTTCCATGAAGGCCACTTCTGACCAGACATCTCTGGACAGTAGATGGGTGTATCAGGGTCCCACTATTTTCTGCCAATTCTGAGCTGATGGCACTGCTGGACATCTTCCGATTGCGAAGGGAAGTAAGCATGATGTGTTTTTCATCTGCTGCAGTAAGTTTCCTTGGCCGACCACTGCGTCTACAGTCCTCAACGTTGCCCGTTTCTTTGTGCTTCTTCAAAAGAGCTTGGACAGCACATCTGGAAAGCCCTGTCTGTCTTGAAATTTCTGCCTGGGAGAGACCTTGCTGATGCAGTATAACTACCTTGTGTCTTATTCTTGTGTTCAGTCTTGCCATGGTGTATGACTTTTGACAGTAAACTGTCTTCAGCAACCTCACCTTGTTAGCTGAGTTTGGCTGTTCCTCACCCAGTTTTATTCATCCTACACAACTGTTTCTGTTTCAGTTAATTATTGTGTTTCAACCAACTTATTGCACTGATGATCATTAACACAGTTTTGGTATAATTGTTTAATCATACACCTGACTATGTGCCTACAAAATCCCTGATTTTGTGCAAGTGTACCTAGAAGAATTGATGCTGTTTTGAAGGCAAAGGGTGGTCACACCAAAGAAGGATTTGATTTAGATTTTTCTTCTGTTCACTCACTTTGCATTTAGTTAATTGATAAATATAATCTATTAACATTTCTCTTTTTGAAAGCATTTTTACTTTACAGCATTTTTTCACATTTACAGCATTTTTTCATTTTTTTTTATTATGATTTCCATTACATGAGAGTAAATGTTGAACTTCATGCTGATTTGAACTCGGCTCTCGCCAAGATAAGAACCAACTAAGACATGGCTTTGCAGTAAACTAATATGATCCATCTGCATCTCCATCCATTTGCGTTATTTCCATCTGATGATGAAGATATCCTTCTGTCTGGTGTCGATTGCTAAAGGGATCAGCTCATTTTGCCTCCCCAGCGCATCAGCACACAGCGACTGCGATGCTGGCTCCGGGGATCAACCCAGTGCTGTCTCCCCAGCGCATCAGCACACAGCGACTGCGATGCTGGCTCCGGGGATCAACCCAGTGCTGTCTCCCCAGCGCATCAGCACACAGCGACTGCGATGCTGGCTCCGGGGATCAACCCAGTGCTGTCTCCCCAGCGCATCAGCATGACAACTGTCTGGATTGAGCTAAGTTGGGTACATCTCTGGGATCTTCAAGTGGGCACCTTCCATCCTCTTTGTTTTATTGACTTGCCCACAACACCTCATCCCCCTCTCAGCTCAGCCCAGTTTACTTATCTGTACATTAGCGTTGCTTTCTTTCTATTGTGCTTGAGATCCCAATCCAGAAACTTTCCGTCTCAACAACAGTCAATTACTGCTTCTTTCTGCTGCTTCAGATAAGTTCTTCACTGTGCGACGCAACTCTTGGCCACTGAAACCGACGTCTCTGAGAAACCGGGTTGTAGAGTGTGCCACAAATCCTCAACAACCCACCTCCACTGAGTAAACTCGGACTCTCCATCCTTGCTGTTCTGCTTCAGCAGCTAATTGAGCATACCGAAGTTTCTTCCTCTCATAATCCTCATCCACAGCATCTTCCCATGGCACTGTTAACTCTACCAGATTAACAAGGCATGCTGATCCAGAACACAAGACAATATCTGGTCGAAGGTTAGTGGTGGCAATCTCAGGTGGAAAAATAAGCTGTTGACCAACATCTGCCAGCATCTTCCAGTCTCTAGCAGCTTCCAGTTGTCCTGAGCGAGGCTTGGCTTTAACCTTTTCACCATTTCTTGGTGGTTGCTCTCCTGGATGGAGGAATATTGTCTTTTGTGTGTAATGCTTTAATGGAACAGGTGGCAACTTATTGGTCAGGTTACGCTTGTCTTACAATGCTAAGGAAAAACATCATAGCACCTGGTCATGGCACCAAGTAAACTGTCCTGTGCCTTAATGTTGCAGGTGATGAACACAAAGGACATGAGGGATCCTCACCCACCCAGAGGTTTAGGTTCTGTGGTGATGGAAGAACATCATATGCTGATCTGATGAGGAAACTGATCTTGCTCTGTTCCATTGTCCATAGTTTTTGCCAGCCAATCTTGCGTTGTTCCACACTCTCCCATCTAATCCATTCTCCCTGCTTGGCCTGGGAAACAGCCTTTACACACCTGATCCTCTCCTCCTGCTTTTGCACCTCATTGACTACTAGCTTCCTCCATTGAGCCGTGGTTGCCTTGTGTCATGTAGAAGGAGCTAAACTGAGACCAAAACCTCCTTTTAAGCTGAACTTGCCCCATAATATCTCTGATTCAAAGGGCAGCCTTAGCATCTTCCACAACTTTCTTTGCCATCGATTTTCTTCCAGTCTTCAACACTTCACAAACTAAAAGTAGATTAAATGCCAGTATAGTAAAAGAACCACAGATCCATGATTCTTGTGACGCTGTGAAAAATCAAAACACTAACAATTTGTCAATTGTGCCTAGTCATCACAGGACACAAACCAAACATTGTATACAGCTGACATTCTACCATATCATCAGCAAAAGTGCAAGGCTGCATTCACAATGGACAGAGCGGCGAGAGCTAAGTCACCAAATGTCAGTCCACACCAGATACGACTTGGAAACAATCCAAAAGACTAGAAATAAATACATGTCCCTGCCCGTTCATTCCTATTGGACATACTAGAGATGGGCTGTCCCATTACAAAACAGGGCTTGTTTTGATAAAAGTTTACCACCCTGACCTCCAGCAAGTCTGTTTTAAAATAAAGGTTGGACATGTAAAATGTAAAAGATCATAGTTATTTAACATCCCTATATATCCAACAGTTTTACCTCTCTGATTATTAGTAGTAGTAATTGTACAGTTCCTGTCTGATTTGAAGCCCGGTACAACTGCAGCTGTCAGAAGACAGCTGGACAATACTAGTATAGTTGAACTGATATTATCAACAAAATTATTTTATTGTTATACATTTATATATACAGCTTTACAAATTCCTTTTATTATTATTATTATTATTATTATTATTATTATTATTATTTATTATTATTATTATTATTATTATTTTTTTTTTTAATATTATGATCCGTGTTGTTATACGCAGGTCACCACTTACCTTGCATTATTATTTACTTTTATTTAGTTTTTCATTCTGAAACAGTCTGGTGAACTTGACAGAAAATGCTTTATAAATATGGCTCATAAACTATGTATGAGCTTGGTAATATTGGGATGTGCCACATACAAACGTGTTGCTGGCTTTGTTACAATGTGTAGAATAGTAGGACCTTGATAATATTTTTTATTGTTTGGTGAATCTCCACAAAACTTAACTTTATGTGTATGTAAAGACCACCTTCTTGTCACGGATTTGTGCCGCAGAACAAAACGTTATTTATCATAAAAACAAAAAAAGCCATAGCTTTAAATGAGGTCACATGTTCAAGTTGTGAATGTAAAAAAAAATAGAAATAGGTTGTATTTTAGCGACGCGGAATTTTCTCAAATCGATGTGTGGATACGGCTTAATACATTTTCATTCTGTTCACAATTGCTTATGTTGTATGCCATTACATTAATAAACTGTAGTCTCACCTAACTAAAAAAATGAAACTTGAAAGATGATCAGCAGTCAGTCACTTTGAATGTGTCCTTGAAAAGATGGTATCCCTTCAGCCAATTTGAAGTAATGTCGATAACAGATAAGCCAGAAAATGATCCTCCACAGATTCTCATTGGTTGGTTATTATACCTTCAAAATTTCAAGTACAACAAATAGTTCCAGCGAATGAGAGTTTGAGCATTCCTAAAAGAAACCAGTTGCTTGGAAGACAGGAGA
Source organism: Polyodon spathula (assembly GCF_017654505.1). Lineage (NCBI taxonomy): Eukaryota > Metazoa > Chordata > Actinopteri > Acipenseriformes > Polyodontidae > Polyodon > Polyodon spathula. The sequence continues at coordinate 3,607,712 of NC_054535.1, forward strand.
AAAAATTGCAGACACAGAAGGATGAAAACAACCTATCAGCAACAAGAAATGCAACACAGCTATACGGTTCCCAGTGGACGTGTCTGCTGCCGTATACCAGGGGATACTAGTTTTTTTGACTTGCAACCTTGGTTGTACTGGATTTTCTTTTGGAGGCCATATTATATGTTAATGTACATTTTTTTTTCTTTTTGTGCCTATAGAAAGTCTACACTCCCTTTCAAAATGTTTACCTTTTCTTGCCTTATAGCCTGGAATTAAAATGCATTAAAATACATATTTTTTCATTTAACTACACATCCTACCCCACAACAACCAAGTCAAAAAGATATTCTAGAAATGTGTGGAAAAATTAATTAAAAATAAAAACTGGATAAGTGTCCGTCCCCCTTGTAATAGCAATCCTAAATTCTCAGGTGTAACCAATCACTTTCAAAATCACACAACAAATTAAGTGGCCTCCACCTGCATTAAATTGTAGTGATTCACATGATTCAGCAGTTCCTGTAGGTTCCCTCTGCTGGGTAATGCATTTCAAAGCAAAGACTCAACCATGAGCACCAAAAAGAACTCTGGGACAAAGTTGTCGAAAGGTACAGATCAGGGGATGGGTATAAAAAAATATCAAAGGCCTTGAATATTCTTTGGAGCACGGTCAAGATGATTATTAAGAAGTGGAAGTTGTATAGCACCACCAAGACCCCGCTTAGATCAGATCATCCCTCCAAACTGGATGACCAAGCAAGAAGGAGACTGATCAGAGAGGCTACCAAGAGGCCAATGGCAACTATGCAAGGGCTAGAGACTTTTATGGCCAAGACTGGTCAAAGTGTGCATGTGACAACAATGTCCCAAGTACTCCACAAATCTGGCCTTCATGGTAGGGTGTCAAGAAGGAAGCCATTACTCAAGAAAGCCCACCTTGAATCCTATTTGAAGTATGCAAAAAAAAACATTCAGGTGATTCAGTAGCCATGTGGCAAAAAGTTTTGTGGTCTGACAAAACAAAAATTGAACTTTTTGGTCTAAATGCAAAGCGTTATGTTTGGCACAAACCCAACACAGCTCCGAAAGAACACCATCCCTACTGTGAAGCATGGTGGTGGCAGCATCATGTTATGGTGATGTTTCTCATTAGCAGGGACTGGGTCGCTTGTCAGGATAGAAGGGAAGATGAATGGAGCAAAGTACAAAGAAGTCCTTGAGGAAAACCTTCTGCCCTCTGCAAGAAAGCTGATACTGGGACAGAAGTTCACCTTTCAGCATGACAACAACGCAAAGCACACAGCCAAAGCTACACTGGAGTGGCTAAGGAACAAAATGGTAAATGTCCTTGAGTGGCCCAGTCAGACCCCCGACCTAAATCCAATCAAAAATTTGTGGCATGACTTGAAGATTGCCAAATCTAGGTGTGGAAAATTGGTAGAGACCTATCCCGACAGACTCATAGCTGTAATTGCTGCCAAAGGTGCTTCCACCAAGTATTAACTCAGGGGGGTGGAGACTTATCCAATTATGATCTTTCAGTTTTGTATTTTTAATATATCATTTTTTTCGCAATATTTTTTTTTCCCCTTAACAGTGTGGAGTATGGTGTATAGATAAGGGGAAAAAATCCTCAGTTATATGCATGAAACTCTAAGGCACTGACACAACAAAATGTGAAAAAAGTTCAAGGGATGCAGACTTTTATATCACTATATATATATATATATATATATATATATATATATATATATATATATATATATATGTTGTGTGTGTGTGTGTGTGTGTGTGTGTTACATAATACTGGCTCACTTAGGAGTAGGGAGTGTCTAATAATTCCCTGACCATCTGGAATTTAACTAATATTGCATCTGTGTTACTGTGCAGCATATGATATGGTAATTGAATATATTAATAAACAGTGATATGTGTTTTGGTATCCATGGTTTCTTTAGTTTCTAATTTTACATTCATACATACATACACTTATTTCAATATGGATCTGTTTGTGCCTGTGGACACCATGTATATTGAAAGCAAGGGCTTCCATACAGGTGTGGCTTATGCGTTAATTAAGCAAATAACATCCCAGCATGCTTAGGGTCATGGGTCAGGCCTGATTGTCTATGATTATAGGTAGCATGGCTGCAGGAGGAGACCTCAGGGACCTTGAAAGAGGGGTGTGTTTGGCAGGAGCTCCAATGACCAAGTCAGCTCAACTTGCTGATGTTTCATGACCTGGAACTCCGAGGAAAAGACATCATCAGCAAAGGGCAACAGTGGGCGGAAGCGTGTACTCCAGGATTGTGATATCTGTGCATTCATTCGAAAAAAGAACAAACCACAATACATTTGTGAATCATGTCACACATACACCTGCCACAATCAGACCATTTAAATAACAGATTTAAATAACATAATACAAAAGGAACCATTTTAAAGTTACGTTAAAACCCACTAAGATAAGAAAGCCATTTTATAAAACTGCATTTTTAGTCTTGAATTGAAAACAATAATAGTCCCAGTTTCCTTTCCCTGATCTCTGCCAAGTTAGAAAATAAACTGATGGAGCTCTCTATACAAGAGCAAACATCAAACAATACTAATGTGAAAAAAAGATTTTCAATATCTGTTATACATTAAGAGAAATGAGGTGGCAAAAATTGGCAAAAGTGTAGTTCTCCTTCTTCATCTTCTCCACCCAGAGATGTGAACAAACAAATCATACATCAAATAACATTTTCTTGATCCTTCTCCTCCTTGTAGCAAGTATATTAACTGATTTATTAATATGTTTATGTTTTATTTTATTATTAGGGTAGAGAAGTTGTTTTCAACCTTTTTTTTTAAAACTGTACCCCTTTTGCCTGGAGGTTTTACCTCAAGTATACCTTTACAAGTTGCTTTCTACTGAATGGTAACACAGTTGCAATAAAAAAGGAAATAATCCAATTAACATATTCAAACTGATCTAATTTCCTAAACATACCAGTAAGTTCAGTTTTCTACAAATAGTGATAAACTTGAAAACATTTTATTTTACTAAAAACAATATCATATTCATAAGAAGGCTGTTGATATTTCTTATGGCTTGCAGATATTCTGCCTCATTAATGATGGGTATTCACATAATATAAAATATTTAACATTATAAATAACAATAAAACAAAACTTAAAAGATATTTGTCATGCAATTTAGGAAAACTACAATGTGACATCTGAGTTGATCTTTTTTCAAAGTAAACTGCTAACTTAAACAGCAATTTAAAGCAATTAACCTGAAAATAAATACTTTAATCCATGTAATATTTCATACCAGTTTCCTAACTTGGTATCTGGAAAATAATATGCAATTTCTTTATTAGAGTTATACAATATAATCAACATATGCAATTTAGCAAGAAAAGTGTAAATCGTTTTACTGATGTGTAAATGACTATTCATAGTCATACATGTTGTGTATAATCTGTTGAAACCCTTGAAAACAGCAGCAAAGGATTTATTTCCACCAGGGGAACTAACAGCAATCTTTACTATATACTGTACAATAAAATATTAGGGTGGCACAGTATGTGAAAGGATAGTGCTTTATTTTTCAAACATAGCATTTTTTGGGTTCTGGCAAATAATCAATTTCCAAGGAGAGCCAGGAAGACGAGTTCAGGCGTTTTCCAGCCCTGGAATGTGCTGCACAAAATGTACTATATCATTTACAGCTTTTCTTTCATGAAAGCAAGCAATTATGGTCTTAACAAAAATACGTATCAAAGTACACTATCTTTATTGGTGTAACCCCTGTGTCAAATAATGGCTTTTCTTGGAGCTTCTATACAGTATTGGGGCAGGATAGGGGCCCAAGATGGTATCGGCAGAAAAGAAACTCAGAGACAAAAAGCTACAGTTACACCAACATACAAAACAATGGAACAAATAAACAAGGTATATTGGCCAAAATAAAAGGTTTTAAAATAAAAAACAAAAAAAAGGCTGGCCATTCACCTTCAGTACCTCAAACACAACAGTTACCTACTCAAATACTCACCTAACTACCAACTCCCAAACAAAGCATTTCTCCTTGCTTTTATACATGTGGCCACTCCCCAGTTAGCATCAATTACCTAACTGTGGAATGGCTACACCTGTGATTGCTGGCAGGGACAGATCCCCATCCCTGCCAACCTTCCATGCCCACACCCACACAATTTACAGCAGCAGGGTTTTTGCCTGCCACAAGCATATATATTGTTTTTAATTTTGCATTCCATGTTTCACATGAAATGCTACAGGACTGTTTATTGAAGACATTACTTGCAGTTTCTTGTCTCACCATCTACTTCCCTCCTGTGTTTGGTGGGGCACCGTACTACTGCTCAAGTGGGGAAGAGATTGATCACTCAGACTGCTGGAGGCTAGCAAAGATAAGAACATAAGAACATAAGAAAGTTTACAAACGAGAGGAGGCCATTCGGCCCATCTTGCTCGTTTGGTTGTTAGTAGCTTATTGATCCCAAAATCTCATCAAGCAGCTTCTTGAAGGATCCCAGGGTGTCAGCTTCAACAACATTACTGGGGAGTTGATTCCAGACCCTCACAATTCTCTGTGTAAAAAAGTGTCTCCTATTTTCTGTTCTGAATGCCCCTTTTTCTAAACTCCATTTGTGACCCCTGGTCCTTGTTTCTTTTTTCAGGCTGAAAAAGTCCCTTGCGTCGACACTGTCAATACCTTTTAGAATTTTGAATATATTAAATGTTACTGACATTTGCTTAATTTTCAAAAAATAATAATACTATTGTTATTAATACAGCAGTATGCCATTTTTTGTGTAATGAAAGCAAAAATAGGTGATTGGCAAGATTATAAATGGTTTACATATCATAATTGTATTGATTTTATATATTCAAATTAATTAATGTGTGTGCATAAGCAACTACCGAGATTAAAACCGATGACCTGTCTCCCCACTCCTCCATTATACCCATGGCCAGGCTAATTTGGCAACAAATGAACCAATTCTCACAAGGTTTTAATCTTCCCCTCGAACTAGGCAACCTAGATCAGCCACATTCTTACATAGCTCACTGGTCTGCCTATTGGAGAAGAACCAAACATGAAAAAAACATAATGCTAGGATTTAACCTAAAATCCTGACCCTAATACAATAACACAATACCTACATTTACATTTAATTATCCTTTGTTTTAAACTTTACAAAAGCACATTTGTTAATAATGTAGACTATAAGAAAACATGCATTGTACAGTATTCTACAGTGCTTTCATTTTTGCAAATTCTCTCTCTCAATCAAGCACTGGAGTCTTCCTAGACATTGTACCTGCACTTTTATTTTGATGTAGTATTTTTTTAAGAGGCTGTCCAATAATCAGTGGTTATGTCAGTCCAGATTTCAAGCACAAGAATCAAGAATCAGGTAGTCATCCCAGTGGGGATGGGAGCAACCCAACAGGATTCTCAACACCTGACAGTTGATGTAAAGCACAAACATCTCTCTCTCTCCTTCGTGTTGTCGCTAGCGCTCTGTTAAGAATTATTCTCACTGTGATCTCAACATCTCTCTCTCTCTCTCTCTCTCTCTCTCTCTCTCTCTCTCTCTCTCTCTCTCTCTCTCTCTGTTATAGGAAAATTATTTCATCTGTGATGTCATAAATTATGAGACCGAAGGTCGAGTAATTTATCAACTGTCACATAAACCTGAGATGGAATTGTTTTCCTGTAACTCACTGAAGAGGCCCATCTATTATTTTGTATAATACATGGATACCCTTGTGATGCTAATATTAAAGAAGACGAGGTTCAGCAGTACAGTTAATTTTTTTTAATACTGTTTTCAGTGCTGTACAGACGTTCCTTTTTTTTTTTTTTTAAATGTATTCTCATTTTGTTTATCATTAATGAACATTTCTGTACTGTAGGTACAGGTTTAGTCGAGTGACTAAGATACGAGATATTTTTTGTTTGAATTGAAAGTGATGGTCTCAAGGAGTCGAATGGTTCAAAGTTCAAGTATATTTTCCTCTAGAGGAATTACCACTTTTTGACATCACTACTGTGGTATTATACCTTAGGCTCAGGAAGCAAATATAGCCTTCATCCATATATATATATATATATATATATATATATATATATATATATATATATATATATATATATATATACAGTCATTGCAAAAGTATTCAGACCCCTGACCAATTCTCTCATATTACTGAATAACAAATGGTACATTGAAATTTCGTTCTGTTCGATATTTTATTTTAAAACACTTAAACTCAAAATCAATTATTGTAAGGTGACATTGGTTTTATGTTGGGAAATATTTTTAAGAAAAATAAAAAACTGAAATATCTTGCTTGCATAAGTATTCAACCCCCACACATTAATATTAGGTAGAGCCACCTTTCACTGCAATAATAGCTTTAAGTCTTTTGGGGTAAGTATGTACCAGCTTTGCACACAGTGTCGGAGTGATTTTGGCCCATTCTTCTTAACAGATTTGCTCCAGGTTGTTCAGGTTGGTTGGACGACACTTGTGGACCGCAATTTTCAAATAGTGCCACAGATTATCAATGGGATTGAGATCAAGACTTTGACTGGGCCACTGTAGGACATTCACCTTTTTGTTCTTGAGCCACTCCAATGTTGCTTTGACCTTGTGCTTGGGATCATTGTCCTGCTGAAAGGTGAATTTCCTGCCAAGCGCCAGTTTTTTAGTGGACTGAAGCAGATTCTCTTGCAGTATTTTCCTGTATTTTGCTCCATCCATTCTTCCTTCAATTGTAACAAGATGCCCAGTCCTTGCTGATAAGAAGCATCCCCACAGCATGATGCTGCCGCCACCATACTTCACTGTAGGGATGGTGTGTCTTGAGGCATGGGCAGTGTTAGATTTGCACCATACATAGCGCTTTGAGTTTTAGCCAAAAAGCTCTATCTTGGTCTCATCTGACCACAAAACCTTTTCCCACATCGCAGCTGGGTCACTCTCATGCTTTCTGGCAAACTCCAGACGTGCTTTCAGATGGTACTTTTTGAGTAACGGCTTCTGTCTTGCCACCCTCCCAAACAGGCCAGTGTTATGCAGAACTCTTGATATGGTTGACTGGTGCACCATTACTCCACTCCCAGTCACTGAACTCTGTAGCTCCTTCATAGTGATTGTTGGCCTCTCTGTGGCTTCTCTCACAAGTATCTTTCTTGTTTGAGCGCTGAGTTTTGAGGGACGGCCTTTTCTTGGCAGTGCCTGGGTGGTGTGATGCAGCTTCCACTTCCTGATTATTGATCCAACTGTACTCACTGGGATATCCAAACACTTGGATATTATTTTTTACCCTTTCCCTAATGTATGCATTTGTATTACTTTATCTCTAACTTCTGTAGAATGCTCTTTGGTCTTCATTTTCCTTCAGATTCACAGCCTTACCAATGATCCTTCAACAGTGGGGTTTTTATCCAGAAAATGTGACAGCAACTTTAATGGTTCACAGGTGGAGGCCAATGGTAAGGTAATTGTATCCTCGGTAGGGCAATTTCTTTCATCGGTGCAAACAGGGTTGAATACTTATGCAAGCGTGATATTTCAGTTTTTAATTTTTCTTAAAAATATTACCCAACATAAAACCAATGTCACCTCAATAATTGATTCTGAGTTTCAGTGTCTAAAAATAAAATATCAAACAGAACGAAATTTCAATGTACCATTTGTAATTCGGTAATATGAGAGAATTGGTCAGGGGTCTGAATACTTTTGCAAGGCACTGTATGAGTAATTGTTAGTCTATCTAGAAACATAATTGTTTTGACATGTTCGTAAACCTCAGGTTTCCTAGTCCACACACAGCATAAATAATGTACATCATTTTGAGCTGTCACTGCATGATTCAAGTATGAAGGCACATCGTGCCCCTTCATATTATGTGTTGAATACAAATGTATGATCACAATTGCTTGCTTCCAACAATTGTTAAGATCAACAAAAGGCGATTCAAAGGATAATAATTCATATTTTATGAAACAGAATGCTGCTGTATGTCAAACTTCTTTGATCGGGGTGTAAAAACAAATCAAGTACAATAAAGCATGATGGACACTGTTGAACAAACGTGATGAGGAGGAATGATTTTCCATGTGAGGACAAAAAAGAAAGCAAGTAAAACACATTGCTATGCCAAACAGGCCATGGTCCAGCCTCAAAGAAGTCGGAACAGCATTTAGCAGGGGATACAGATCCATTGGAAGGTTTTGTATACAGTCAAATCATTAACGGTATGGGAAAGAGTTGCCAAAGTGTTAATGTAAATACCAAATCTGCTTTCTGAGCGAAAGTATGACAAGACAAAGTATGTTTAAAAGTTCATTTGAAAATATATTCTTTTTGTGGATATAAAAAGTCAGTTCCAAATGGAATTAGAATGTGTTGGTCAATTCCAATTCAATTCTTGAAAAATAGTAGAGATAAGGAATTGGAATTGAAATTGGAATTGACAGTTTCAATTTCAATTCTGCCCGTTTTTGTACAGATAAATTTCACTGAATTGATTATAAAAAAAAAAAAAAAAAATTGAATTTGATAAATGTATCATGTATTGGCTATATATTCATCTTAACCCTTTGCTGATAAGCTCTGACTGGCTTTCCATTAGTTTTAACCCTTTGCGGTCCTGTGTCAGACCAGGTCCAACATTACAATTTTCCCTTTCCAGTCTTTCCAGGACAGAGTCCGACATCTTCAAAAAGACGTCAAGCACAGGTCTCTATATCTGACTTAAGTCATATGGTAAAACTTGGGGAATGGTCATGGTTCTTCACCCAGAATCCTGTGCAGGTAATGAAGGTGTGAGTGTGTGTGTCAGCACACCTGCATACAATCAAGGGTGATGACCAGCCCTATATAATGAACAGCTGCCAGACTCTAAGTGAAAGGGAATAGAAGGAGTTTGGTGTTGTTGAGAGAGAGAGAGAGAGAGAGAGAGAGAGAGAGAGAGAGAGAGAGAGAGGGGGGGGGGGAGGGAGGAGGGGGGTAGTTTTGTGCTTTTGATTACTGTTTTGAGAAACCTGCTTTGGATAACTACCTGATTCTTGATTCTTGTGCTAGTGCTGAACTGACATAACCACTGATTACACTATGTAACACAATTTTTGTTCCTGGGTAGTAAGTGTTATTTCCTAATTGCTTATGCCTTAAAGTATAGAAAATGGCTATTATTCTCCACAAACTTTGCTTTTGTGACCAGGACAGTGATATTTTGAAATGTACCTATTTCCAATGAGAAAACGGGCAAATTTGTGTCTTTTCGTTCACATAAAGTCAGAAAAAAACAACATATGAATCCAAATTAACATGTATTTATACTAAAATAATACAAAAATGACTACAAAAGATTTAGAAGTGAGTAGTTTTTCGAGATTTACGATTATACTGTAAATCACTTTCACGAATCAGCCCCCAGATGTAGTCTCCCATCATGTTCTCGTTATACTGTCCTTGGTAGCGGTGTTCAAAGTCCAGCATATCCTGGTGGAAGCGCTCGCCTTGCTCCTCTGAGTACGCTCCCATGTTCTCCTTGAATTTATCAAGATGAGCATCAAGGATATGGACTTTGAGGGACATCCTACAGCCCATTGTGCCGTAGTTCTTCACCAGAGTCTCAACCAGCTCCACATAGTTTTCGGCCTTATGATTGCCCATGAAGCCCCGAACCACTGCGACAAAGCTGTTTCAAGTCGCTTTCTTCTTACTAGTGAGTTTCTTGGGGAATTCATTGCACTCCAGGATCTTCTTTATCTGTGATCCGACGAAGACACCGGCTTTGACCTTTGCCTCAGACAACTTAGGGAAGAAGTCTTGAAGGTACTTGAAGGCTGCCGACTCCTTATCTAGAGCTCTGACAAATTGTTTCATAAGGCCCAATTTGATGTGCAGTGGTGGCATCAGCATCTTCCGGGGGTCCACCAGTGGTTCCCACTTGACGTTGTTCCTCCCCATAGAGAACTCGGTCCGCTGTCGCCAGTCCCGCCTGTGGTAGTGCGCCTTGGTGTCTCTGCTGTCCCAAAGGCAAAGATAGCAGGGAAACTTGGTAAAACCACCTTGGAGACCCATCAGGAATGCCACCATTTTGAAGTCTCCTATGACCTCCCAGCCGTACTCAACATACTTCAAGGCGTCCAGCAAGGTCTTGATGCTGTTGTAATCCTCTTTGAGGTGCACCAAGTGAGCCAGGGGAAGAGACGGGTACTTGTTACCATTATGGAGCAGCACGGCTTTGAGGCTCCTGGATGAGCTGTCAATGAAGAGGCGCCACTCATTCTGGTTATAGGCGATTCCGATTGCCTCGAACAGACTGGTCACATTGTGGCAGAAGCAGAGCCCATCTTGACGGGTAAAGAAGCTGGAAAAAGGTTGATGACGCTTCCACTGATCTGCGACTTGCACACTTTCATCCAACAAGTTCCACTGCTTGAGCCTAGACGTCAAAAGCTCGGCACTGGACTTGGTGAGACCAAGATCTCTAATCAAGTCGTTGAGGTCTTTTTGGTTGGGGTAGTATGGGTTTCTCTCCTCAGCTCCACCTCTGAAATTGTCATCTGGATCTACAATGTCTTCCTCGCTCTCTGACTTGCTGCTCTCTTCTAAAGACAGCTGCTCTCTCTCCGGAGGAGTGAGTACGGGGAGCTCATGGCAGTGTGGCACCGGGGCGATGGATGAAGGAAGGTCCGGATACCTGATAGCAGGTGCATTCTTGCCAGTCCGACGTTTGGAAGGGTCCACCATGCAGAAGTAGCAGTTGCTTGAGTGGTCAGTGGGTTTCCGCCAAATTCTTGGGATAGCGAACTTCATGGCTCTCTTTTCCCCTCTGTACCATCCTACAAAAATACATTTATTTCATCCATGACTAATGTGTAAGAGATTCTTATTTTTTCAATAACATTGAAAATTGTAAAACATTTTAAAATTAAAAACTTTTACAATTTAAAAAATTTTAACAAATTTTATAACATAAACTTCCGAGCAACAATTGTCCATCTTACCTTTTTTTGTAGTCCATCTTTTTTTTTTTGCAGTGCTCGCAGGTGAAATGAGGTGCCCAGGGTTTGTCTTGATCCCCGACAGGCATGCCGAAATATGCCTTGTAGGCCTCACACATCTTAGCAGATGCTTCCACAGAGTACTTTTTCGCTCTTGTCTTGATAAATTGGCCGCAGACATAGCAAAATGCGTCTGCCGGATGCTTGCAGACTCTTGATGCCATCTCAGAAAAATGCAGATATGTATCCACTTAGGCAGCTGGAACTAAACTGAACTGGTGGGCTTAAGGACCCTGTATTTATACTACTATTTATATTACTGGAACGTTCTGGAAAGTTCTAGAAGTTACTCCAAGTTTACTCAGCACTGAATCTATCTGGAATGTTCTGGAAAATAGGTACATTTCAAAATATCACTGTCCTGGTCACAAAAGCAAAGTTTGTGGGGAATAATAGCCATGTTCTATACTTTTGAGGCATAAGCAATTAGGAAATAACACTTACTACCCAGGAACCAAAAAATAAATACAAATTTGTTACACGGTGTTACAAATAAAATGATGGTACAGCAATAGGATCTAAGTTAGGAATGCATTTTGCCAGAACATACATGGGGAAATGGGAAGAACAATTACTTAGAAAATCGGAAAAAGATTATATTTTTGGGATTTGGCTACATGGAGAAGAATCTCTTTTCCAGTTTCATAAAATGGCAAATGAAATACACTTTAATATTAAGGTGGACCTTTGATGGACAAGAAAAGAAATAGAAATTTTAGATACCGTAGTAAAACTTGAAGAAGGTTCAATTGACCTCTTCTGTAGACCTACTGACATGCAGCAGTATTTAGACCTGTCCTCTGCATATCCAATACACACTAAAAGGGCAATCCCAAAGGGGCTAGGAATACCAATACGAGGAATATGCTCAAGAGAAAGTGACTGTATAAAACAAAGACATGTATTAAAAATGCATCTTGAAAAAAGGATACAAAGAAAGAATTATGGAGATAGAGTTAAGAAAAGTGGATAAACTAAAAAGAGATGATCTTCTATATTATAAAAATAGAGAAAAAAAGGTCAAAAGAGTCCCATTAGAATGACTTACTCTAAACTTTTGCTCAATATTTCTAAGTTAGTTTGGAAACATTTGTGGATTCTACATATTTCAGAAAAATTGAAAAACAAAAGTATTTCTTAAGGCACCAGTTATAGCATTTAAAAGAGAAGCTACTTTAGGTGATATTTTAGGTCACAGTAAACATAAAAGAATAATTGACAGAATAGGTTCTACAAATACTTGCACTAGTACATGCAAAGTGTGTAAATACATGGACAAATTAAAAATATAATTAAACATAAGAACATCACATATCAACTAAATACTAATACCTATTGTAAAAATAGCAATGCTGTTTATGGAATAGCCTGTGAAAAATGTGATGAAATAAAATATGTTGGAGAGACTGGAACAACTTTATATAAAAGAATTCAGAACCACCTTTCATTAACTAGAAATAAAAAAAAATGAATGAACCAATAGTACAACACTTCACCAGTCAAAGACATGAATAAATGATATAAAGTTTGTAGTATTAGAACAGCTAAAATTAGACAATGCGACATATAGAAGAATAAATAAAAAGTAAATGGATAAATAGACTGAACACGATTATGCCAGCAGGACTCAACAGTAAAGAATGAACTAATTAATTCCAATAAATATATAAAAGTTAAAAATAATTAAATAAACAAAATTAATTCAAAAGTTATGCATGCTGATGCGCTAGGCAGGCCAAATCAAGGCTGATCCTCAGAGCTAGCATAACCAGCAGCCCTGTATCCTGTTATCTCAGAGTGCAATTTGAAAGATACATGGTCAGTAACTCCTGCAAATAGCTGTAAATAATTGTAAATTAACAGCAGAATCTTAAAATCAATTCTTTACTGCACAGGGAGCCAGTGTAAAGAGGACAAAGCAGGGGTAATATGTTCACTTTTTCCGGTTTTAGTCAGGATTCTAGCAGTGGTATTTTGAACAAGCTACAAGCGGGTTGCCACATGTTTTGGGACACCAGAACAAAGTGCATTACAATAATCAAGTCTAGATAAAACAAAGGCATGCATTAGTCTCTCAGCATCAGATACAGAAATAATTGGTCTAAGTTTGGTTATGTTTTCAAATGAGAGATCAGCATCAAAGATGACCCCCAAACTTTCTAGTTTAAGTTTTGATGAGAGACTGCAAGGGTCTAGCTCATGTAAATACCACATTTCCTTTTAGTTGGTTCTGTGAGCTCACTAATATAAGTTTTATCTGAATTCAACAATAGAAAATGATGTAACATCCTTTGCTTGATGTCTGCAAGGCAAGTAGCTAATAACACCCAGGCAGAAGAAATTGATGGTTTTAGGACAAATATATCTGGGTATCATCAGCATAACAATGGAAGTTCACTCCGTGTCTGCGGATAATGTCACCTAACGGTAGCAAATACAATGAAAACAGTAAGGGGCCTAGAATGAAGCCCTGTGGAACACCACAGACAACTTCCGATAATGCCAATTTTACCTCCTCAATAGAGACAAACTGAAACCCATCAGAAAGATAAGATTTGAACCAGGATAGGACAAGGACAGACAGTCCCACTGTGCTTTCAAAATGATTCAGTAGGATGGAATGGTTTACAGTATCAAAGGCAGAACTTAAATCTAGCAGAATTAACCCTTACCGGTCCATTTATTCAGCGCTTGTCAGGCGTGTTTGGTCCAATTTATTTTCACACGTGCTGTTTATTTTACACATGCTGTTATTTATTTTTTTTTCAGAGTAAAACAGGTTTACAAGGCACTGCATAGCAAAGGACACTTAATACTGCATCTCCAGCCAAGCCCCACACCCTGTTCGTTGTATTTTAACATACCTCTTCATAGTCATGCATACTGATAAATCCTCTCCTGACCACTTGTTTTATCACCAAACTCCTCAGTAATGCAATCCAAGTCATTATTTTATTACTATAACATCTCAAAAAGCTTTGCAAATGTCCATGACATTATTTGAGCACTGGATGCGGAAGCAGCTTCTTCTTTGTTTGTGTCCATGTTATCTCTGTGGTGCAGGGGCTATGTGTATTGTTCAGATACTCCCCTTTTTGTTTATTTATTTTTTTTGGCTTCTCTCGGCTCCTATCGGTCACACTCGGCCATAGAAAAAACGACTAAAGACCTGTGCTTGAAGTCGTTTTGATGATGTCGGACAGGGTCCAACATTGGACCGCAAAGGGTTAAAACTGATGGAAAGCTAGAGTCAGAGCTTAACAGCAGATCATTCATAGCTCTGACAAGGGCCGTCTCGGTGCTATGTGCAGCACGAAAACGAGACTGAAACTTCTCGACTATACCATTGAGTTAGAAATTTTTGTAATTGAATTGCAATAATTCTCTCCAGTACCTTATCTAACAATGGTAAGTTGGAGATTGGCCTGTAGTTATTGAGGACTTTAGAAATTGTGTTTAAGCATAGGCTTTACCACAGATACCTTAAGTGCTGAGGGAACTGTGCTAGAGGAAAGTGAATGATTTTTATTTATTTTTTATTTTTTTAATGTAGGTATTAATAACACCAATAACATATTTTAGTAGTTTTGTAGGAATAGGATCAAGAGAGCATGTAGTAGCTCTCATGTGTTAAAATAGCTTTGTGAGTTCCTGCAAAGTAATTTAAAAAAAAAAGCCCCCATAGTAGCCTTAATAGGTGTAGTTGGTAAAATTGTGCTGGAGTCTTCCTTAATAGAACAGGCTCTTTGGAATTTCATTTCTGATGTCTTGTATTTTACTTTTAAAGCAATGTAAGAAGTCATTGCAGCTGTGAGAGGAGCCAATGTCAAGGGTAGGTCTATTAGGGGAAGGATTCATTAATTTATCTAGGGTAGCAAAAAGAAATCTAGGATTATTTTTATTTATTTCAATTAAATTAGAATAATATGATGATCTAGCCAATGCCAGAGCCTTCCTATATTTAACCAGGTGGCCCTTCCTTGCGATGTAATGAACATGTAGTTTAGATTCCTGGCCTCTCTGTTCCAGTTTACGACCCTCATATTTCATCTTATGACTTGTGTCATTAAACCACAGTGAACTTTGATTAAGACACTCTCAGACTTTTGATTGGCACTGCAGTATCTAAGATACCAGTCAAGGTGGTGTTGTAGGTATTAACCAGCTCATCTACTGATAAGGACTCAGAGAGCGGTAATGGGTTCAATACATTAGAAAGCTTAACAGCAGTTGAAGAATTAATTATCTAGGATTTAAATGTACGGTCCAGTCTTTGTAGATACCGGCAGATTCACCTCAAAAAGAACAGCAAGATCATCAACAATTTCCTGTTTTAATTCTAAGTTCACTATGGAAAACAATAGCAAGTCCACCTCCCTGCCCAGTAGTGCAAGCTTTCTGGAAAAAATAATAGTTAGGTGGAGAAGATCAATCAGGGAAACATTGTCATTTGGTCCAAACAAAGTAAAGTTCAGGATTATTTTCAAAACTCTCCTGCTCACCTACAATGCTCTTCATCACACAGGTCCCGAGTACCTCCTCAACCTGCTGACCCACTATGTCCCTGCCCGCAAGCTGAGGTCCTCCGACTCTGGCCTGCTTGTTATCCCCAAGCAAAAGTGGAGAACACTTATTTAGCTTCATGGCTCCGAGTTTTTGGAACTCTCTCCCAGCTTTGGTGTGTGATGCTCCCACCGTCGCTCGCTTTAAATCAACTCTCAAGACCCACCTGTTCTCTTTTGCTTTTCATGCTCTTTAAGCCTTTTTTCCTTACTGTCAATCATGTGTTATGCATTTCTCTTTATTTAAAGTATTGTGGATTTTCCTGTTGTTACTGCAGCTTGTAAAGCACTTTGTGATGGTTGTACTCTATGAAAGATGCTATATAAAATAAATATTGATTGATTGTAAGATATTTGATGAAGTTTACTGTAGAATACACCTCTGTGCTCACTCAGCCGGTAGCGGAAATGGCAGGATACTTTACTTCATGTTTTCTGCTCTGGTCCACCCACAGCGGCGTTAATCATTGGCATCTAGGGCAATGGCTGCACCCATCGCAGGGGTGTAGCCTACAGGGGGAGCAATATTTGAATTTGTCGCAGAGGGCATGTGGCAAGGTGGCTTGTGCGGTGAATTTATACCCGGAAGAAACACACAACACTGTGAGTGAAATTAATGCGCTGCTTGCCCATTTTAATAAATAAACAAAATAAAACAGTTGAATAAAACAAAATGACACATTGGCCAAAACAAATAGACAAAACACGGCGAACACTAAACATACAAGTATCATGCTGATCTATGTCAGCACGAGTAGCAATTGCTTTTTAGTTTTAATTTACTCTCCTTCTCTCCCGTTCTTTCACCTTGAATACCCAACCACTTTTTCACCCATGATCACCCTATTTAATCATCTGTGCCTGGAGCCTTAATTTAACCATTTAATCATTTATTCAGTTCACGGTTCCAGCCACATTCTCACGTGTTTTTACAGGGAGGATTTTAGCTACCTCCCTGTCACCACTATTCCACACACACATAAGCCCACATCCCAATATCCATTAACTTCCCTGTGAGACATAACCCAAACTATACAAAATAAACCGAAAATACACCTAGGGACACAGTACCCTGTCACAGGGCATTAACTTGGGCCTAACTGCAACATCATACAACTGCTCTATGGGCACAGAAATGTCAGCCCTGGACCTTGTCTCTAACCCCCTACCCTGTTCATGGTAATTGCTAGCCTATCCTTGAGTTGCTTGTTCATAGCCTTGGGGTAGCCATGGGGTACCAGGCAGTTGCCGCCTACCTCCTAGGGGCTTAAGCGGGGTACTAACTTCGGTGTGCTGCATATCTACCATGGGGGGCTCTGTATCTAGTACTATAATACACATTTACACAGGATAAAAAGAAATACACTGTACAATATGATATAAGTATAAAGTATCTGAACATTGACATTTGCCTTGCTTTGTGTAAAATCTGACAGATTTTGAATGTAACATAACGGTAAATTAAGAAGACAAAAAATCAACCCCACTGTCCAAAGCAGAGAAAAATACATTAACATTATGGAAATAATTTGGTCTCTCATTTTTTTTATTTGCTGTTGGTTACGATTTATGAATCATATGGCTCAGCAGCCCCTTCCATTGTGCCGCGGCTGAAGAGATGCAATTTACTTTTTGCTGTCTTATCTTTATCAAAACTTTACATGACTTTGCATAGCCACTTAGATTTGCATTATCTTCAGTGAATATAACTATATCGTCATTTTTCCAAACAGTACATTAGAGGCAGCCTCCCCTTTCCTGCAGCGGATCTTTCCACAGCGACACCTCCGGTTGATCATTTTATTTTGCGTCTCCACACTTGAATATGTATCAATATAATATCTCTTTCATACATGCATGTGGGTTTATTAATAATTGCCTTACTGCCCACATGACAACCAAGACATGTAGAACATCTCTTTCATACATGTATAGGCCTAATCAGTCTACATACCATGTCGCAACCAAAACTGCGTCACATACTGGAGAGCTCAGAGTAGCGTTTCACTAACGTGGATTCACTTACACTTATACAGTGCATTACTTAGGCCCTACCTATTTTGGCCGTGAAAAATGATTTAGCATGAAAACTGTCTATTTTGTGTACTTTTACCCTGCACTTAAATCCAACTAAGTTATGTGCATTGGTACAGGTTCCTGATGTGACTGTAAACTTTTTTCAACTTCAAAAAGAAAACGACAGGATTTATTGATTGACACTAAATAGCAGCCAATAACCACTCTGGGCTCCCCTCACTGATTGGTAGATATGGTAGAATTTTGCATTCTACTGGTGCCAAACTATGTTGTACAACATGTAATGTTTCATTGGATCACGTTCATCAAGCTACGATCCAGTGGCATTAAGACCCAAAACGAAAAGGTAAAAGAAAAAAAATTCTCAAACAGCGGCACATGACAATGTAGTAATATTAAATATTATTAGTTTTGCTCAAGACAGGTGGCTACAGTTGGGACTGATTTAAAACAAAATAATATGTATAAAATACATTAACAAAGCAGGTTACTCTTGATCTCTGCATCATCATCCTGTATTTGTTCAAAAACACATATTCTCAGTAAATTTTAGAAGCAACAACACACATTACATCCTTGACAGCATATATACAAGACATAGACAGGACTGGCAGCGATGTGTTGGAGTTGAAGCCCCTTATGTTGAAAGAGTTCCTTAAAGGCAAGACAGTGGTGTGGGTTATGCAGAGTTGAATTGGCTCATCTGTTACCATGGTCCATCGTCATAACAAAATAAAACAGTGTTCATCTATTTATTTTATTCCAGTTTGAATATATACTATAATATTTTTTATTTATTCACAATCTGGGTCATGGCACCAAGATGTAAGCCCGGACTAGGTAGCTTTACTAAAACAAGAGGCACTTTAACTCTGCCTCTCCAAGTCAATGAAGCCAATGACAGTCAGACACAGAAATTAAACTAGTAACAGCTATAATCCTTTCCTTTTAGAATAGTATTCAGTTAATGTGTATAGTGGATCTGTGTTGTGTTATTTTATTATTGTGTAGCCCTCTTATTCTTCAGTTTTGATTTTAAAGTCATAATAATAATACAACTTGAGTGCAACTACTATACATCACAAATATTTATAAATAGGTTTCCGGTGAATTCAGAAATAGATGGCGAGTTTTAACAAAGATTTTATCACAGTTCTAGGGGGAGATTAATTGAATGTGGCTTACCTTAAAAAAAGGCCCTAAACCTTTACCTAGCACAGAGGGGAGAGGGTACCTCATTGTGGCTAAAAGGGTTGACAGTTTCTTCAGGGGTCAAAAAATCAATACATCGCCCCTGGAGACGGATACAGGAATCTATCCTCCATGCTACTCCTACAATATTAGGAGCTTTGGAAATGTTTTTATAATGTATATAGCAAGGTAGATTCTGACCTGCTGTTTTTCCACATGCAAGATACTTCCTTTTTTTAATCTTATTTCTGGAATGAAAAGGATGATGTCCAAACCACAGTTCGATGCAGTAACTGAATTCACTTTGTATTCTTCCTTGTCCATTAGCTACAAATGGCTTCTGTGCAATACACTTCCATTTGACAGAAAGGAAAAATGAAAGCAAACCAAAAGGTATTGATGTAATGGACAGAAAAGTCTTTTTAACTGCTCTTACTCTACATCATATATGCTAAAAATATAAAATGTAATTTAACAGACTGAATTGATGAGGAAGTGTAGCCCTGGATTAGATGAAAGGTGACCTATGCATCACTCCCACCAGACGCAGATCAAAGATCCCACTGGAAATGCGGGATCCTATTTTTTTTTTTTACATTTTCCAGCTGACTATTATACAAAATATTGTATAAAATTAACAAAAAACAACAAGATGACAAAAAACAACAAGATGACCAGCCATATAGATGGCTTACATGTATCAACATGAATACATTGAGCATGTGATTACTGGTACTTTCCATACACTACATATAGTTAGAAATCATAGCGAAGTGTTGCTGTCCTATATTACCTTAATTAAGATTTCCCTTAATCTATAATCAAATTTTATTAGGAATTTAGACCTTTGTAATTTACACTGTGATGGGAATGAACTCATTAGAAACCTAATTAAATAGTGATAATGATGCTTTTCACTTCTGCTGTAATAAGTGAAGTATAGCATTCTAAAACTGAAAAGAACCACTGCTTTAAAGGTAACTGGGCAAAGTTTTTTTTTTTTTTTTTTATATAAACAAACAAACAAAAAAACCCGCCTTCATTAGTGAGTAACTCCAATGTGGTCATAATCAATTAAGTCAGGATTTTTTTCTTTGGCAGTTCTTTCCCTAAAGAACACACAATATACTTGTAAATTGCTGAGTAGCATGACTTTGCATTTCTAAAAGCAAACATGGTTTCTTACATACAAAATCTGATGCAACTAAGCATAGGGTATCAATTACATACAGGGCCAGTCATGGCAGGTGAACCTGGATTATTACATGAGACAGGAATTTATATTTTAAGTAACCATGGGAAAGGATAGTTGAACCTGGGTTTAACCAGTAAGTGATCATATGACTGTTACTATACTGTTTTTGAAGGCGATTATGGGGATTGTATATAAGGTAGAGATCTCGATGAGGTTCAAATGGAGTACTACCTCCAGTCCAAACAAAAGTGCTTCCTTTAATGTTTTGCATCAGTGTCAAACACTGAGTAGTTTATTAAACACAATGGGCCCTGTTCATAAAACTTGAAGGATTGTTTTAAATAATATTTTGTAAAGGACTGTTTTCTAAGCTCATTGTAATTAATTAAATCAAGTTCACAGTTCATTGATTCATTTATCAGTTTATTCTCCTTGTTCAAAGCCTTGTTTAACATAAGAGCGATCCAAAAAAAAAAAAAAATAGTCCTTAAAACAACCCTTAATGTTTTGTGATTAGGGTCCAATGTTTTACAATTCACACAAATCAAAGCTAAAACAATAGACTAAAATAGAATAAAATGGGAAACAGCTAACATATGCATTTGTTTCTTAGTAACAGCATATACTAATGATGTGGATTAGTGAACCAGGCTTGCTCTAATATTGTACTTGTTGTTTTCATATTATATTGCTTTGTGTAATAGCAAGCAATTGCTTATGTACATTTTGTCCTGACTACTTGCCAATATAGATCATATCCTCCCTGCTAATTATTGTGTTGACCCTTGATATTGTAAAATTACATTCCTATACAATACCATGTCAGTGTTCCACTAGAGTCCCCTCTGTGGGTTTCGTTGAAGGTTCATTGCTGCTTTAACATTTCACTTTTTAACAGTAATCTCCTTTTGATGTGTCTGTTTAGTTTTGACCTGATGCCAAACCATTGCTCTTTTATGCATCACTGCGCCACTCTCATGCTGTG